>NC_056731.1:1364154544-1364363436 GCF_019279795.1 Protopterus annectens
ATATTATAATTTAGAAGCAGCAGAAAGGAAAGCGTTGTTTAATTTATGTGTAAGGACTGATATAGTAATTAAGCCAGCGGATAATGGGGATAAAGTGGTTATAATGAATTTTGAGATGTATTTTGATTTAATGAAACCGTTCTTAATGGATGAACACATGTTTAAAGTAATTAGTAATGTGAAGATGAATAATATGATTTATAGAGTTAAGTCAACATTATATGATCAGTTGATGCAATTAATGATAACCCCTGAACAGTATAACTATTTATACGTTGAACATCCAGTGTGCCCAGTTATTTATGGCCTCCCAAAAATCCATAAAGACTTACATCACCCCGGAATGAGACCGATAGTATCTGGGGGACAGTGGGTTACTACAGCCATTTCTAGATATCTTGATCAACAGCTGAAACCACTATTAAAATTTAGTAGTAGCTACATTAAAGATGCATGTGATTTTTTTAAATGCTCCGGGAATATTTTTGCAAATCAACTCCTGTAAAGAAGCCATTTGTGACAATGGATATTAAGTCATTGTTTACCGTGATTCCGAATCAGATTGGCATACAATATGTGAGAGCGTTCCTTGTTAGGTACAGTAGTTATACACAGAACAAAATATTTTTAGTGCGTTCTGTATTAGAACTGGTTTTAGAGAATAATGTTTTTATGTTTAATGATACTATCATCAGATTTTAGGAGTAGCAATCGGGACCCCGGTGGCAAACAGCTGTGCTAATCTTGTATTAAATAGATGGAAAGAACTATATGTTTGTAATCCAGTGAGTGGTGATTTTTTGAATAAAAATGTAATGTTTTTCAAATGGTTTGTAGATGATGTCATCCTGTTATGGTTAGGAAGTAGTGATACTCTTGAATTGTTTGTTAATGATTTACACACTACTGCTGACTTTCTTCGATCTGATTTGAAGTAAAGAGATACATTTTTTTAGATGTTACTTTATCTAAAGATGGTGAAATGTTGCATACTCCCATACATAGAACGTTCAATCCACTAGATACGTTCATAATAGTAGTATGCACCCTAAATACACACATAAAGGTGTAGTAAAGAGCCAATTATTATGTGCTAGTCAACTAAACACCACTGATCGAGGTTTTAGATCAGAGGTTGAATATATGGTTAATGATTTTGTCTCTAGAGGATATGATAGATCTTTAATAGATAACAGTGTACAATATGAACACACTGAACGTGAGCGGTCAGCTTGCCTTACCTTTTAAATAATGGTAATTATGATGAAAAAAGGAATGAGAACTATAACCTTGGTTATGTGATGAGGTTTAACAGGCATACACAAAACATAAAAGATATTATAGAGAGGAATTGGATTATCCTACAAGTCTGATAATGAGATTAAGAAAATAAGAGAAAAAATGCAGTTTGTGTACAAGAAAGAGAGAAATCTTAAACAACTTTTGTGCTATTAAGACTTGCATTCTAAGGTACAAAGGGTACACGTTTCTAAAAGAAATATTGTTCCATGCCTTGACTCCATTTATTGTAAGTATATTAATACTGATATAAAATTTGAACATCCAATTACAAAAAAGAGCTTTATAGAAGTTTTGCTATATGTACCACTGAGAATGTTATCTGTCTTGCGAACTATGTGAAATATACCTGTTTTTATACAGGTAAGAAAAATTGTAAGTTTAAAGAAAGGATAGCTTCACATCTTTAGGAAATACATCGAGGGGTAGAGAGTAATGCCCTGTGTAAGCACATTGTGGGTAATGGAGATGACCATATATTCAAGTATTGCAAAGGGTGTAAAGATTGAATTAGGTGTGATTTTATTGTATTGAGAAAGAGTTTTTATGCTCAAAAGCTTTACATCTTTTTACATATCTTGTTTTATTTAATAAATTAATATATGGACGTCTGTGCCTTGGTTCACTTGTATTTTTGCTTTATTTATACTCAGTGTGCCCTATTCTGCCCTTTCTATTAGTCGTTTCGCTCATTGACTCTCTTAATATGTCTTTTATGCCCTCATGTTATATTCGTTTTGCTCATTTCATTTCTTTTCATGCCCATTATTCTTTCTTTTTTTTAACTCTAAACATGCTCATCTTACTTAAAACATGCTCGTTTTACACTTTTGAGGTAATTCTGGACCCTTTGCATACTTTTCTAATGCTCGTTTTATTAAAATAACTCGTGTTTCAAACATTTCATCTGATTAATGAGCTCTTTTATAATTCTCGTTTGCTTAATAAATGTTTCTGTGCGATTCGTTTGCTTAACAATATGTTTTGTGCCCTTGTAATGCTCCGTTTAAACTCTTTTAATAAATAAATCATTCTTGTGTGTTTTCTTTACCTTTAACTTGTTTTTGGCACTTTTTTGCTCTCTGTTCTTTTAGTTTGCCTTCACCATAACCTCTGCACCTCGTGGCTCTAAAGAATAGTCTTTGCCATCCCGATTCTGACACCATGCCGCTCGCCAGGTCAAGATAAAACAAGCGAGCCTCGTGGGTTCTTGTTCATGCAGCTTAATTGTATGTAAACACATCATAAATGGGGTTAAGTAACTTTAACTTATAAACTAGCTATCATGCACATAGATGTTGACATTCTGGCTGCACCTTCAAAATGGCACTGAAGCTAACACGTGCTTGGTATTTATCTGCACACACAGATCATGGAAATGCTTCTTAAAGGTAGAACACACCTATTATTCTATAAGCCTGTAAATAGGGTGTGTGCCAGATGAATGGAGGACAGCAACAGTCACCCCTTTCACAAGGATGTGGGCATCAACTGACCCAGAAAGTTATACACCCTTAAGTCTGATGAGCCTCATCTGTGAGGCTATGGAAAGGATTATTGTGGAATTAGTAAACAAGTATATATATGTAACCTACAAACCTTTGACCCAAGCCAAATCATTTTGTCAAGTGCAGATCCTGTCTACTCGACCTGTTTGACTTCTTTGAGAAGATTACCAAAGCAATGGATGAGGGAAAATCAGTACACATCTTATATCTGTATCTCACTATGTCATTTAGTACCATTTCACATTATTGTTAATAAACTCTCCCCATCTAAATATTAGTCGTAATATAACTTGGTATACAGCAAATTGGTGTAGAAACAAAACCCAGGAAATTATGGTGGGCCTTTCCATTTCCTCCAAAAGACCTTTCACCAATGGTGTAACACAGGGCTCTGTCTTTGGGCCACTCCTTTTTAGCATTAACGTCTCAGAGCTCAAAGCCAATTTTAAGGACTTAAGGCTGATAACATTTGCAGATGACCGTAAACTAAGTGCCATTACTAGCTCTCCAGAGGTTACCAAGATCCTCCAAAAAGGCCCTTCCCAAACAAATAGCAGGTACCCAAACCATGGACTAAAACTAAATGCCAGAAATCTATAATGGTATCCTTAGGAAAACATGATGTCCCCTGTAACTGTCAGATTGATGATAAACCCCCTGAAAACCGATCCATTAGTTAGGGACCTGGGAAAGTATGTACACAGTGAACTGTCTTTTGATCACCATGTATCCACTGTTGTAGGAAGTCCTTTTTCATTGCTCTGTTTATTAGTAAGTATATGGCATCCATGTCCAGGGATATAATCATTGCTCTGTATTCAGCAGTTATTAGGCTGATCAATGAGTATAATGCCCCCTTTAACATGTATGTGTCCAAACACCTGACAGCCTGAATGCCCACATAATTTTCTCACCAAGAAAATCAAGGGCCTAGGTCATAAGAACTGCACTGATCATCTCAAAACCTTGTCCCTATTCTTGTTATCATTCAGGCTGCTGCTCACATAGTCACAACAGATCTATCCTCTCAGACCTACTGCACACCCGGAAGGCAAAAGATGGCATAAACAAACACTCAGTTAATACATCCTAATCTTTTCTGTGACATAAATAGAACATGTTGGGAGAAAGAGATGTATCACTGAGAATTCCACTTCTTTGTTTTATATGGAGAGGAAAACAATTCCAAAGTTCTTCTCTTACTGTTTTCAAACATTTTCCGGATGGAAGGATGGGAAACCAGAAAGTCATCATGGTATAACACCCTTGCCCCTTATAGAAAGGGGTAATGTATAAATGTTCCACTGCTTGGTTATTTTTCTATTTAAATTGCAAGGCAAAAAAAGCCATGGTAATGCATGGCTAGCCTTCAAAAGATCCTCTAGTGTCAGTAGCCTAATAAGAATCTATAAATTATAGTAATATATATATATATATACACACACACACATATATATATCTATATAAATAAACACACACACACACACACATATATACAACTATACATATATTGCCTGTTGTTGCATGGCTTCTTCCTAAATTTATGGAATGTGTATTATATAATTATCTTTAGTTGTTAGCACTCTTCCCTGTAACAATTCTGTAACCTAGAACAAGAGCATTTGCTGGGGTGACAACTCTGTTAGCCTATTTCATGGGTGTAAGAAAACAGTGAGTGGCATGATGCACTCTTTTTTTTTATTACAGTGATGTATTCGAATGGTCGCACAATATGAGACTGCATCCATGATCCCCTGGAAACATCCACTTATGGCTTTATTCGAAATCATATGTATATTATTTCCTGCAGCAGTGATCCTGTAATTTCTACATCTACTGTTACAGTTAGTATGCTCACCCAAATGTACATTCTTAAAATAAGAACTGGGGTATCCATGCTGTTGTTCAGCAACTCTGATCCCTGTCCATAAAGAAACATTTGCATGAGGTTGGATACAAGGAAGTAAGTTAACATGCTAATACTAATATAGTCTCATGACTGTCTTGTGAAGTACCTGGGGAATTGACCACCATGGGTCCACTAGATGTGTATTGCCTTTCAAATATTGTGCATTTATCCAAGATAGATACTACTACTATGCAAAGGGATATCATGAATGACACAGCATTGTTACACAAGTATGAGTTTACTCATAAGAGGGCTGTCTGGAGATAGTAATCTGTTGCACCATGATTTTGCTGCTAGAGAAAAAGCAGATGTTCTTCGTGTTTCACTGTTGTAGTTATCACACTTGGGTTATCCTGCCAGGGGTAGCTCTCAGTCGGCCCAAATATCAGAGGCTTAGTATTTCTGCGTCAGTTGCTGTTGCTTCAGGACTGACGTCAGGTCATCTGTGGTATAAAAACAGGCAGCCAACCAACACCATTACATCAGTCTTTCTTGCCGAGGAGCCCGAAGCAGAAGCAGTTCGCCCTAGTGCCGGTCGGCCGCTACCTGAGTTTTCGTTTCCGAAGTTGAAGTCTACTAAAGCTAAGTACCCCGTTGGAGATCCTTTTTTCTTGCTTTAACCGATGTCATAAAAAGTTAACAATTGTCTCGCCTGTGGAAAGCAAATACCACACCGAGATTGCCATTCTTACTGCGTCACCTGTTTAGGCCCAGATCACGACGTTCCTTATTGCCGGTTTTGTGCTTTGTTTAAACCTGAACTATTTGTCGTCGGGCCCTTGTTGTAGCTAAATACTTTCGCTCTCGATCTCCGTATTCTGAAATGGCTTCAGTAAGCCATCTGACTACCAATCTTCCAAAAAAACATAAGGATAAAGACAGACACAGACCGCACAGGTCCAAAACTGCCAACGGCGCTTCCGTTAAGCTAGTCACCAGTTCGCCGATACTCATTGAGGTGCTTTTGCAGCCCCTGATGCCCATTTCAATGGATTTGCAGGCAGCTACCGAGATCTCTTCGGAGTCCGGCGAGACTAATCTTTGACTACGGAACCTGCGGATGTCTGTACCTTGGATGGGTCCGGAGCCACTGTGCAGGCACCAGCTTCTGAGAAAGTTCTCCGCACTACCAATTTTTCGACACAAACCAACCACTTCTTTCGCATCTTCAGTTCTTTCTAAAACTACTGAGTTTCTAAGGCCCACAGTACGAGCTACGCCTAAAAAAAGATGACCCGAACTCAAGCGCCCGCTTCCTGGCCACAGTCACAGATGCTTAAAATGGCAGAAGACCTTATCGTGCTGATTAGGGGAAGCCAGCCTTCCCCTGCTAAAAGGAAAAGATTTTGTCCCCAGCATTTTTATCTGACCAAGAGTCCGATGACTCTGAGGTTTCTGATTATGAAGACATGCCCTTACCTGCTTATAAGGATTCAGATACAGAGGAATCCATTCCTTCTGCCTCTCCTCCAGAGGATTTTTCTTTTGGTGAAACCCTACATACTTTGAGAGAGCATTTCCATTGGGAATGCCAGGATTATCTTCAGTCCAAAAAGAGACTCAGTGAAATTTTAGATTTACCATAGCACAGACCCTTAGCTATCCCTCCTGTTCTGGATGTTGTGGATGATGTCTTTATGGAATCCAGTCTAACTCCTGATACTTTAGCTCCTGCTCCCAGGAAACCTGACAAGTACTACAGAGTCCCTGACTCACACAAATTTCTTTTCTAGAATCCTACTGCTGACCTAGAGGTCATCTCCCAAGGACCTAAAGGAATAAAAGCAACTACAGCTAAGAATCCCACCCCCTCGGACAGGGATTCCCGAGCATTAAACAGATGGGGTAAAAAAAGTATACACCTCTGCAACTCTTGCCATTAGAACATTAAATTGTCAGTTCCACATGCTGAAATACCAGCAACATACTATGGAAATATTAAGCAAAAATTATCTACCTTCCCTGACTGTGCAGAAAATAAAGAATTACAGGAGCTTATGCATTCTGCAAGCCAAGTCAGCAAGCATACCCTGCAATGTGGGTTTGACGCCCTAGAAGCATCTTGCTGGGCAGCAGTCACAGGTTCTGTACTTAGAATGCATGCCTGGCTTAAGGAATAGACCTTGCCAGACCATGTCAAATCAAAATTATTGGACGCACCTCTGAACAAAAACAATTTGTTTGGCACCAAAGCAGAAGAGGTTTTAAAAAAGATGGAAGAAAAAGCTAAGTCTATGCAGACAGTCAAAGATTTTTTGCAAGTGCAACCTCCAAGATTCAGTAGGCATTGCCCCTCAAAACATTGGTCCTTTCCAGCCCCCTCAAGGCCACCTCAGACTAGACCTATGGGAAGCAGACCCCCCCAGACAACAGTCTCAGGGTACTCAGAGATCTAAACAATGGAGTACCTCCACTTCTAAAACAGGGAGTGTTAAGCCACCCCCTTATGAAAAGAATTCACAATGACTTCTCAGCTCCTCACCTCTTGCCCCTAGGAGGAAAACTTGCCTACCATGCAAAAAACTGGGCCTCCATAGTATCCCAGGGGTAAAAATTTTATTTCCACACGCTGTCAACCCCAAAAGGGTTCCCAGATCTTCCTCCAAACCAGTGGGCAGAGGCACAAAACCAAGTTTAGTCCCTGCTCTCCATAAGGGCAATTCAGCCTGTTCCTGCAGAACAGGTAGGGCAAGGTTTTTATTCCAGACTTTTCCTGGTACCCAGAAAAGAGGGCACCTGGCACCCAATCTTAGATCTATCCATTCTAAACACCTTCCTGGTGGTACCAAAATTCAAAATGCTTACCCTACATCAGCTTCTTCCAATCTTAGATCTATCCATTCTAAACACCTTCCTGGTGGTACCAAAATTCAAAATGCTCACCCTACAGCAGCTTCTCCCTATGCTGTCCAAAGATGCCTGGATAGCCACCCTTGACCTAAAGGAGGCCTTTCTGCATATCCCAATCAGGACTCCTGCAGGAAATATCTATGTTTCAGGGCAGAATCTATGCATTATCATTTCTCTGCACTTCTCTTTGGCTTATTCACTGCTCCCAGAGTTTTCTCAAAATGCCTGGCTCCAGCCATTGCCTTTTGCAGACAAAGAAATATTCAAATTTACCCTTACTTGGACGACTGCCTGATTCAGGCAGACAGGAAAAGCTGTTGCAGCACCTGACAATTGTAAAGGTACACTATCAATGAAAAGAAATCCAAACTAGTCCCCAGTCAAAAAATTGTATTCCTGGGAGCAAGCTTGGACACAGCATCCTAGATGGCATTCCTTACTTCAGAAAAAGAAGCCTATCTTAACGGGCTACTTTTCTCAAATGGCCACCAGAACCTAGTTATCCGCAAGGAAAATCCTGCAAGCTCTAGGGTTCATGGCCACCTACATTCTACTAATTCCATATGCCAGACTGCATATGAGGAAACTTCAGTGGTACTTAAAAAGTCTTTGGTGCCAACATTCTCAGGACCTGGAAACTATTATACCTAGGATACCTTGTCTAAGGAAAGAGTTCCTTTGGTGGGCAGCAACATGCAACCACAACAAGTGACTTCCCTTTACACAACCCCACGCTGCCCAGACCCTAACCACAGATGCATCAGACTATTCCTGAGGTGCACATCTGGATGGTAAGTGCATTCAGGACCACTGGAGCCCAAATCAAATTCATCTGCACATCAACCAGAAAGAGATGCTAGCTCTAAATGCTCTAACAGCTTTCAGATCCCTACTCTCTCCGGCGCCTCTTCTAATCAAAACCGACAACACCACAGTGATGTGGTATATCAACAAGCAGGGGGGACCGCACTCTTACATACTCTGCAGGTTAGCCATGACCCTTTGGAACACGGCCTCAGCCATGCATATTCACCTGCATGCCCAATTCCTGCCAGGCAACCAAAACTCTCTGGCAGACAAGTTAAGCAGAAATCTCCTAAACCCACATGAGTGCCAATTAAACCACAACACATTCAGCCTTGTGACCCAGAAATGGGGTATCCCGAAGGTGGACCTATTTGCCTCCCCCTACAACCACCAGCTCAGTAAAGTCTGCACCAGGTAACCTCACAGCAAGGCCTGGAAAGTGGATGCCCTGTCCTTCCACAGGGACAACCTCTCAATCTGTGCAATTCCTCCCCTTCTTCTTACCAGAGTACTACTCAAAATAAGGGAAGAGACACCAAGGGCAAATTGCCCCAGACTAGCCACACTAGCACTGGTACCCACTACTATGCAGTCTGTCTCCGTTGCCTCCATGGCACCTTCCTCAGATTCCAACTCTCCTGACTCAGCAGGCGGGAGAGTTCTTGCATTCACAATTGCACACCCTGAACCTGGCAGCCTGGCTTATTCCTTGACTTCTCCTCCAGTGCCCTGCCTAAGCAAGCAGGTCCTGGATGTTATATGTGAAGCCAGACGACCAGTACTAGAAAATCCTATGCTGACAAGTGGAAAAGATATTGTTCCTGGATCCAGACAAAAGGAGCTGACCCAGCACAGTCATCCATACCTCTCATCCTGGATTAACTAGCAGACCTAATCCACAGGGGCCTTTCCCTCTCTTCCATTAAAATCCATGCCTCTGCCATCTCTGCACATTACAGCACTGAGACACCTCTCTTCTCACACCCTGTCATCAAGCAGTTCCTGAGAGGGGCTAACAACTTAAGGCCACCAAGAAGGGCTCCTACCTCTGCTTGGGACCTTAACTTTGTGTTGGAAAAGCTCCCCCCCCCCCCCTTTGAGCCTGCAGCTTCAGCAGAGTTAAAATTCCTCTCTTGGAAAGCAGTCTTGCTTTTGGCCATCACTAGAAGAGTGTCTGAGCTTACAAGCACTTATGGCTGTGGAACCCTTCATCATTTTCCTTGCTGACAGTTTCTCCCTCAGAACTAACTCAACTTTCATACTTAAAGTGGTGTCCAGTGTGGCTCTCAACCAATCTATTCATTTGCCCACCTTTTTCCCTAAACCTCAAAATAAGGAGGAAAGGATCCTGCACTCTTTAGATGTGCCCAGATTCTAACTGGGTAGGACTAAGCCCTTTAGGAAATCTGACCAGTTACTAATCAGCTTTGCACCAGAGGCAGAGGGCAATGCCATAGCAAAACAAACCATCTTCAAATGGATAGCACACTGTATCTATTTCTGTTGCAAGTACCATGGAAAACCACCCCCACAGTGGGTCAGAACACATTCCACTAGGGCAACTTCAACCTCTACAGCCTTTCTCAGAGGAGTACCTACCAGGGACGTCCTGGAAGCGGCAACATGGAGTTCTGTTCATACCTTCACCAGGCATTACCACCCGTCTGTCTCTTCCAAATCAAGGGCAGGCTTTGCAACCGCAGTCCTGCAGGGAATACTAGCCAGCCCCAACTCTTCTTGACTGCCTTCACCTATTCTTCACCTTTGGGAATCAACCCAAGTGTGATGACTGCAACAGTGAAACACAAAGAACATAGTACAGTTGTGTACACTTACCATAAATGTAGATGTTCAAGTGTATTCACTGTTGCAGTCCTGGTTTCCCACCCTCCAGCCCCTTGTCTCTCTCTCTCTCTTCCTCAATCCTTACAGGGCTATTGGTATTTACTTTCTACTGGTGG
Source organism: Protopterus annectens (assembly GCF_019279795.1). Taxonomy (NCBI): domain Eukaryota; kingdom Metazoa; phylum Chordata; order Ceratodontiformes; family Protopteridae; genus Protopterus; species Protopterus annectens. The sequence goes on from NC_056731.1 coordinate 1,364,164,879, forward strand.
TGTTATTCCACCATAACTTAGCTCCCTATTTGGGGGCTCCTGACATTTAGGGCAAGAAAAACTGATGTAATGGCGTCGGCTGCCTGTTTTTATACCACTGACAACCTGACATCAGTCCTGAAGCGACAGCAACTGACGCAGAAATACTACGCCTCTGGTATTCAGGCCGACTGAGGGCTACCCCTGGCAGGATAACCCAAGTGTGATGACTACAACAGTGAATACACTCGAACATCTATATTTATGGTAAGTGTACACAACTGTATTTCATGGGTGTTTCAAGGAATTTTACTATGGGGGTGCAAAACCAGTAATTCCACCCAAGTTACAGCCTGGGCTGACAGATATAATACTTGAATGGCAGAAGAGGACAGGATAGACCATGTTCATTGCTCTGTGTTGTATAGCTGCTTGGTACTTACACACATTCAAATATTTCTGTAAAACTGTAGTAGATGTCAAGTGGTTCAAAGCACATCACTACCAGCATCCCTGAATTCTTGGAATGGCTGCCCACACTATGGCAGTTTGTTTGCTGACATCCTGAGACCTTTCAGAGACTTGAAGCACGTGATCATAATGGATGCACACTTAAAATGCCCTGAGGTGAACTGTGTGGAGTCCTTGAAGACGTGGGATAATAAATATCATTGCTAACCACAGTATGTGCAAGAACTGGCTGCCTGAGTAAGGTGTCACTTGTAACTGTCTACATTTCCAATCAGAGGAATTTAACATTTGTGAAACAAAATGCTGTCAACCATTTAAAGTCTGAGGCTAGTCATCCAGCTACAGATGAACTGGATAGATTTTTTGTAGAATGACTTGAGCAAACTACTAAAGAAATAAGCTCCTCTAGTAAGCCCTTACTGCATGAGGTAGTTTTCTTTGTGCCTCTCAGAAATCATTTTTTGCTACCAGTAATTCCACATGAACAGTGTAATTCGAAGAACAAACCATATCCCAGATGAAACCAGATGTGCAGATTCACCTGCTGAAAATATTATGTTCTAGCCCATGGGCATTGATAATGGGGAAAACTGGGGCATGAATTTCTAGGTTTAAAAAGGCTCTAGGGCAGTTGGCCTAGTAACCTCATATGAGTCTATGTCAGTATGTGAATAACAAACAAATTTCACTAAAGATCAAAATGTTGATGACCAGTGATTTGTAAGAATGACAAGTGAACCTGTTTCAAGAACTGGGTCTGGAAGTTTCACTGTCAGTGTAAAACAGCTCATCAACAGAAGACACAGAAATCACTTAAGTGTTCAACAAGTGAAATACCTAATTCCAGTACATATGCAAGAAGGTACAATGGGAATGATGAAACTAAAACCACAAAGGCATGTAGTCCTACTTATCTAATGGTCACACACACACACACACACACACACACACACACACACATTTCAAGGCTTTAGTATGGCCATACTTGTAGTAGAAGAGAAGTAAATGACCATGACCATTTTCAGAAAATGATCTACCAGTGCATAGAGATGGACAGGACAGACCTTTGACCATGGAGGGACTGACCATTGATGTCAATACTTTTGAATGACATGTTGGTGGTGCAATATTTCCATTGAAAGAAGCCACTGAAGGACCCGACCAGGTTACTTTTTCAAGAACACTGGAGCTGCAGTGATAGTATTCTGAGAACTTTTCCTCAGAGGCTAAGTTCTCAAGTGGAAGGGTTTTTGTGATAAAAGATACATTAAATATTAGTGAGTTGTACATGATAATATATTGTCTATGAATAACCAATGATAATTAATGTAATGCTGAATGATAACTTTGTGGAATAAAAAAATATTCAGGCTAAGAATATCACACTTAATATGGTTTAAGGATGCTGGATCAGAACCAGCAATCCTTTAGAGAGTTAGTGGACATGTACACAAGACAAACATTTTCTTTACCTATGTGTATGCTCTTTTACCGTTGGTGAACATGTGAAAGGGAGGAGTGCTGTTTGTATACAATCTATGTTTGTACAGTATGTGCGCATGTATACCTGTTGTCCACACTACATAAGAAGTTATCTGTGAACAGATGTTAAACTTGCCATTACCTGCTTTTTTTTTTCTTTTTATACCAGCAGCATATGTTTTGTGGGACACACCACTCATCAGCTTTGTAACAATTTTTCAGTAGCATGTGCCTTTTTGGCAGTGACTGTGCTTTTGCAGCAGATTATACTATGGGCTTGTGTATGTGTGGAAGTGCCTGTGCACCTTGGATGTTCAAATGAATGAATTCAACATGTCTTAAACTCATCTGGTTAGGTTGGCATTTCCACTAATAAAAGAGAACCATTTTCAACAGTAGGCTCCTATCTATTTGATGAAAATTAACCCTTTAAATGCTGGAAATATGACATTGTTTACTCAGCTGGGAAAAAAAAGGATGCTATTGGGGTTCCACTGATGCTTACTGGGATTAGCTGAAGATATTGCAGTGAAGATTTTAGCAGAAGATTTAATTACAGATGAAAATATGCCCACTTTAATGACTGGACTTTATGCTATGTTAATGAGAGAGGCAAAATATTGGATTTATGAGGTATACTAAGCCGTGGTGTGCAGCGGTAGCATTGTTGCCTCACAGCAAGAGGTTCTCCCGTTCGATTCTTGGCTGGAGCGCCTTCTGTGGGGAGTCTGCATGCCCTCCCTGTGGTTGAGTGGCATTCGAAAGACGTGCGTAGAATGGGCATGCCTTCGTTGATGGGTGTTGAGCTGGCACCTCGGCACCATAAAAATCTGCTGCTAATTATTAGCAGTTCCACTGTGGCGACCCCTAACCAGGAAAAGCTGAAAGAAGAAGACGACTCTAATTTCGATTAGATTATCAGAGACAATACAGTTTCTATGGCAGACATAACCAATTTTAAGCAGAGATGTTGCCAGATGCATAAATATAATATGTTGCTTCCAGGAGTGCTTACTTTTAAGCTGTTAAGTACTGCATACTTAAATGAGAAAGAGAAAGCTAGCAATGTTAAGTTGTCAATCTCGCCTTCATTCTTGCTTGATGGGTTCGGAGCCGATCCTCGGCTCCAACTCGGCACTTGCTTTAGCACGAGAACTCCTTTTACCAGCTCGAGGCAGCCCCATATCCCATGATGCAAGGCAGTAAGTACCCAGATCTCGTTTGCCGCTTCGCTTGGGAGGTCTTCTTTTTACCAGCTCCTGGTAAGTTGTTCACTTTTGTGATTTTCAAGCCCCCTTTTAGTCTAAAACTAATTTTTTGATAGTTTAAATTTAATTCTATCCCTTTCTGACAGAAATCCCTGTCTCTTTTAATTTTTTGTTAGTCAATTCCCTATCCCATCCCCCCCCCCCCTGTTAGGGTGTGTGTGTTGGTGTTTTATAGAATACCTCTTGGTATTTTGTTTAATTTAATTTAATTTGACTGGTGTGTGTGTATTGTGTGTTCGGCACCATGTCAAAGGAGAGGGTTTCAGGTTTTAAGAGGTGTGACTCGTGCTGTCAGAAGATGTCTCTGACAGACGGTCACACTTCTTGCCTGTATTGTCTGGGCCCTCTTCACCTGCAGGACTCCTGTGCTATTTGTCACTCCTTCAGCCAGAGAGTCCTGCAGGAGAGAACAAGTTGATTCTTAGGGGCCTTCTGCCGGAGGGCTCTCCCGCTAAGTCGGCTCCACCAAAATCAACAAAACCTGCCAAGGCCCAGGCTTCTGTATCTAAGCCTGCGGCCTCGGCTCCGACTCGTACTGAGTCGAGATCGGCTCCGGCTGGAGCCGATTCTGGATTGACAAAGCTTTCGGCACCAATGGCTATCGGTGCCGAATCTGTATTGTCCACTTCGATGTCGGCGCCGATCGGTTCCGACACCCATGTGGCACAGGCATCGGTGTCGGCTCCGATCAGCTCCGACACTGTTACTTTGGTGGCTGTATCGGCTCCGGCTGGAGCCGATACATCGAGACGTTCTGTCGGCTCCGAGAAGTCGGCGCCGACAGGATCTGTATCGGCTCCGATGGCTCATTCCAGGAAGAGGTCGAGGTCTCCTTCCTTGGAGCCGATACTTCGGCTCGGCCGCCTCTTCTATCGGAACGGAGCCATCGGAGCCGATCTTCAAGGTCATCCAGGTTGTCAGATCATGACCTAGAGAGAGTGGTCAGTAGATTACTCAAGTCACAGGTACTGGCCCAAATGTTACACAGCCCGTCTCAGCAGACGACTGTTGGTCCACACCCCGTTACAGTTCCTCCTTCAACTCTACCCCAGAGCTTGGAGTTGGAGTCTTCGGGCATGGTTACTGCTACGGCTGGAGGACGGATACCCCTTCTGTTCCTTCAGCCTCTACTCTTATCTCCTCTTCCTTAGAGGGATTCGGTGGTCGGGCTTCCATGGTCTCCGAGGGGGTGAGTGGCATCGGACCCTTGTCCGAGCCCGCTCTTCCCCTTGGAGCCTCGGCCTTGGTGAGCTCGGCTCCGACATCTGCCTCGGAGACTTCCCTTTCGGTGGCCCCTGGAGTTCCTAGCTCTTCGGAGCGGGTTCTCTCGGACCTGCCTGGGAGGGGAGCATTCGAGGCGATGAAGAGTGTACTGGCCACTGGTATCAGTCAGCAGTCTGTTCCCGTAGCTCCTCCCTCTATAGTACCTGTTGACATCTCTGCCACTTCTCTTGCTACAGGACCCAGAGATCCTCCGCCTCAGGTTTCCCCATTGGGAATTTCCTCCTCTTCCGAGGATTCTCCTGATGTTTCGGGAGATCCTCCTAGGAAGAGGACTTGTAAGAGGAAGCATGTAGACTCCCGAGTCTGTCACTCGGATACTGACTTTGATGAGTCAGAGGGATCCCTAGATCCCCTCTGAGGATGTCTCCTTCTCAGACATCCTAGAACTTCTGAAACAGAGGGAAACTGGCCCACCACCAATCCCTCTGAGGATGAGTCAGTATACCTAGAGGCGTTTGGATCTCAGCCCTCCACCTCCTGGGTGTCTCCGCCTTCGACCCCTTATGCAGGTTATTGCACGAAGGCGTGGGCAGCTCCTGACTCTGTAGAGCCAGTCCCTAGGAGGCCTTCTAAATTTATCACTGCCCCTAGTGACAAACAATTCCTTACCAAGGGTGTCCCGCTGATGCCATGGTGGTGGCTGCGGCCACCAAAAAGGAACTTGCAGATCCTTCCGTGCCTGTCCATCCTCCTAATAAGGACTCTAGGACCATGGATAGGTACGGTAAGCGGATGTTTTCCTCAGCGACCTTTGCTATGCGTTCGCTGAATTACCTATGTCACTTCACCAGACTCCAAAGAGATATCCTCAAGGAGCTGGGAGAAGTAGTTCAGGATCCTACAGCTGCAGGGGCTCAAGAAAAGATTGCTTCGCAGCTAGGAACCCTCAATTCCATTGCTAACTCCTCCATGCGGCTAATATCTTATGCTGCGGATGGAGCGAGTAGAGCCGCAGGCACAGGTGTGGCTCTTAGACGCCAAGCCTGGATGCGGCTATGTGATTTTGCGGATCCCTTTAAGGCGTCCTTCACAAATTCTCCCTTTGATGGGTCAGCTTTGTTTGGCCCTCAGGTGAAGGAAACCTTGACCAGGTGTGAGCAGGACGGCAAGACTCTTTCTGCTGTTGGAGTCCGTTTTCCACCCCTTCTAGGCCTTATCCCAAAGGACAGAAGGGTGGGAAGATGTGGTTCCGTAAATCCCAAGGAGTCACGGGATTCACATGGTCAGTTTACCCCTAGAGGCAGAGGGGGTAACAACAACAGACGCCGCTCTAGTGGCAGAGGGGGTCCGTAGAACCAGTGAAACAGGGAGCCTCTCTCTGATAAGCCCTTTCAGCTGCCCTGAGGTCTTGCCCGGCTGTCCCTCCTTGGAGGCAGTCGGGAAGATTATCACTGTACCCAGAAGCCTGGCATTCCCTCACTCAAGACAGATGGGTACAGTCGATCATATCCAAGGGTTACATAATTCCTTTCGAGGAAAGTCCCTTCCCCTCAAGTTCCCTTCAAGATGTACCACCCGGTCTAAGGGACATTGCAGAGTTAGAAATCGCAAAACTACTGCAAAAAAGAGCCATTCAGCCAGTTACAATAGACCATTCAGAGCCCGGAATCTACTCAAGGTTCTTTTTGTTCCCCAAAAAGACGGGAGACTGGAGACCAATATTGGACCTCAGCAGACTCAACAAGTCTGTCAGGAAGACAAGATTCCGAATGGTCACTCTTCAGTCAATTCTGCCCTTCTTACAGAAGGACAACTGGATGTGCTCAATAGATCTTCAGGACGCGTACTATCACATCAAAATTCACAGACGCTCCAGGAGATTTCTCCGCTCGGCTGGGGTCCAGTCACTTCCAGTTCAGAGCCCTGCCCTTTGGTCTCACTACAGCCCCCAGAGTGTTCACCAAATGTATGGCAGTGGTCACGGCTCACCTGAGACGTCAGGGATTCCAGGTGTTTCAGATCTCAACGACTGGCTCCTGTCAGCCACCACCAGGCATCAGCTTATACAAGCCAGGGATTACACAATAGACCTGTGTTCTCATTTAGGCATCTCAATCAACTTCGAAAAGTCATCCTTATCGCCCTGCCAGTCTATTACCTTCATAGGCGCAAACTTAGATACTGTTCGGATGTCAGCTACCCTTACAGAACAAAGAGTTTCAGACATTCAGACTCATGTCAGGATCATTCTGGCCAGCAAGAAAGTACAGGCCAGAATGGTTCTAAAGGTATTAGGTCTCATGGCTGCGGCCATTACTCTTCTTCCCTGGCTCGGTTCTACATGCGCCTCCTTCAGTGGATGCTGTTCACACAGTGGTCATACCAGCAACTCCCAATGCGTCACCAGATTCTGGTTACACAAACATGCAAAGAACATCTTGCTTGGTGGATCACATCGTCTCAGGTTCACCAAGGCAGGTGCTTTGTACCTCCGTCCCCGATAGCCACTGTCACCACGGATGCCTCCCTGATCGGGTGGGGGGGTCATTATCAGGGCAGGATGGTTCATGGGACGTGGCAGCCGTTCGAGTACCATCTGCACATAAATGTCCTGGAGATGAGAGCAGTGCTTTTAACGTTGCAAGCCCTCAACGACTTTCTTCCCGTAGGGACAATTGCAGTCCACACAGACAACATGTCTGTAGTTTGGTATATCAACAAACAGGGCGGAACCAAGTCCTACCCCTTGTGTCGAGAAGCGCTCAGACTTTGGCAATGGGCGATCTCCTCTCATCGGTTTCTGGTAGCAACGCATATCCCTGGGAAAACCAACATTTTAGCGGACAGATTGAGCAGAGCTATTCTCATGCCTCACGAGTGGTCTCTCAAACAATCTATAGCGGAAGAGATTTTTCTGGAATGGGGTCGTCCATGTTGCGATCTTTTTGCTACTCCCCAAAACAGCAAATGTCCAGACTTCTTCAGCCTCTTCCCTCTATCAGGCCATCCCCCCAGAGACGCTCTGACCCAGGATTGGCCCCAGGGACTTCTTTATGCCTTCCCTCCATTTCCTCTGATCCCTCAGGTGATCCAGAAAGCTACCGTTTTGAGAGCCAAATTGATTCTCATTGCCCCTTACTGGCCTCGACAAGTTTGGTTTCCGTTCCTCCATCATCACCTTTTGGTGCAGCCGTGGCATCTGGACCCAGTGCCAGATCTACTGATTCACCAATCCGGTCAGCTGCACCGGTCAATCCCTTCTCTCAACCTCACAGCTTGGTTGCTCCACTTCCTTCCTTAGCCAGGCTTCCTTTGATCTCTAACCCAGTTAGAGACATCATAGTAGCTTCACTAAAATCCTCTACCAGGAGGATTTACACAAGCAAATGGAACGTTTCTCTTATTGGGCTAAGGCCCAAAATATTGATCCCTTTACTGCCCCTGTTCAGGCAGTTCTGGACTTCTTAGCAGAGATTTTTCATGCAGGCTCCTCTTCTTCCACAGTCAGAGTTCAATTGGCTGCTATTTCTAATTTTCATGTCGGGATAGCAGATCATAATATTATGTCCCATAGGCTCTGCAGGGCCTTCTTGAAAGGAATTTTCCTACTGAAGCCTCCAATCAGGAATCCTCCTCCTCAGTGGGATCTAAATTTAGTGCTGACATCCTTGATTCTTCCCCTTCGAGCCAGCTGTTTCTTGTTCCCTGAAATATCTTTCTTGGAAAACTTTATTTCTAGTGGCTATTACATCTGCCAGGAGGGTGTCTGAACTTCATGCTCTTCGGTTCGACCCCTATTTGATTTTTCACAAAGACAGAGTATCTTTGAGAACTAATCCATCCTTTTTACCTAAGGTTGCTTCAAAGAACAATCTGAATCAATCCATTGATCTCCCGGTATTTTTTCCTAACTATTCAGATAGGGTTGAACAAAAGCTACATTATCTTGACGTCCACCGTCAACTCAGATATTATTTGGACAGAACAAAAAATTTAGAAAATCTGATCAACTTTTTGTTTCCTATGCGGATAATAAAAAAGGCCTTCCTGTTTCTAAAGTGACTTTGTCCAGATGGCTTTCTTCGGTCATCACTGAAATCTATACTCAGGGGAAAACAGCTGTGCTCAAAACCTAAAGCACATTCAACCAGGAGTTTAGCTACTTCTACAGCTTTTCAGGCTAGACTTCCTTTGGACACTATTTGTGCAGCGCCACTTGGGCCACTCCTCACACTTTTGTTTCCCATTACAAATTGGACTTGGCCTCCAGGGACAGAGCCAGTTTTGGCTCTACAGTCCTCAAGAGTTTGTTCCATTGAGCCACCCAGGATAGAGATGCTAGGGGCGGTCCCATCAAGCAAGAATGAAGGCGAGATTGACAACTTAACATTAAGAAGTTATGTACCTACCATAACGTTCCATGTTAGTTGTCTTCTCTCGCCTTCTTTCTTCGACCCTCCCTCCTTCCCCCTGGCCTGGACAGACCTTGTATAAGAAACTATTATGCTAAAGACCATTCAGACCTGGTCCTTTTTCCATCTGTAAGTTTCTTCTTCCTTTGGGAAGTATTTTTTGCTTGGTGTTATTGCCCTTTGTCAACAAACGAGATCTGGGTACTTACTGCCTTGCATCATGGGATATGGGGCTGCCTCGAGCTGGTAAAAGGAGTTCTCGAGCTAAAGCAAGTGCCGAGTCGGAGCCGAGGATCGGCTCCGAACCCATCAAGCAAGAAAGAAGGCGAGAGAAGACAACTAACATGGAACGTTATGGTAGGTACATAACTTCTTATTAACAACATGCACTGAATTTATGTTTGCCTCCATGAGAGGTTGCCACTCCTCTGGAACAAACTCTCAATTCATGTAAAACAGAACCCCTCAATGACCCTATTTAAGCGTAACCTAGACATTTGGACAGGAAACTGTAAATTTACAGTGGATGTTTCACCTATGTCCCTCTTAGACAGGGCAGCCAGTGCTGATCTTAGATTCATGCACAAACATAGACTATATATCGTGGTCCATACGGGAACAAGGGTATAACATGGCTAGCCTTGTAGAGGCCTTGGGGCCAATAGCCTAGTAACCTCCTATGTTCGTATGAAGTCAGCACTAAATTGCACTTTCAGAGAAAATGGATCAGGTGGCACATTAGACATTAACAAGTCAGACAAGAGCATGTTTGTCAGAGATGAAAACAAGTAGCAAGTTGGACTGATGGAAGAGCTCAGCGAAACAATCAGTACTAGGTTCAAATCACCTAGGCAGGTATGTCAGGAGATCCAGGTGTGCTGTATGTCAGAGGACAAATGCCTGAAATAATGGATGAACACAAACTATAAGAATATTTAGAAGACTGGAGCATAACCTTATTTACTAAAGAACGGGTTCTAGTACTCTGCTCATTTCATGTCCTTTGAAGGAGATTGTTTGACCCCTGAAAATAAGATAAGTAAAATGATAATCTGAAAGAAAAATAAAAGGGGAGAGCAGAAAACCTAGTCTGCAACACTGTGGAAAGTTTGCATCACCATCATTACCCTAAATTGATTTCTTAATTAGTGTAGGTCATTGATCTACCTTTCCTACAACAACAGTGCTATTTCATAGGTATACTAAAGTGAGAAAAGTGTATCATAGGGAAAGGATTATTGCAAGTAACAGTTTATTTTGTTTCAGACTGTGTGTGTGTGTGTGTGTATATATATATATATATATATATATATATATATATATATATACATATATATATATATATATAGGTGCAGTTAAAAGTGTTGACACTGTATATTGCAGTATGAAAATGTTGATGGTTCATGATGCAGACAGAGGTAAGTGGGTCAGTGTAAAGGTCAGAAGTGTGTTTGTGCAAGTGTTGAAGGCTTAGCTAAAGGGATAGCTTTTGTGATATGCATGTTTTTGGTGTGTATTTGTTTCCGAGTTTGTGTTGTGTAGTGATAATGTTACAGAAGGGTTTTTTTCTAAGGTAAGATGCAGGGTTAGGGTTAACGCTAGCATGCATCAGTGAAGGTGGTACAGGGGGCGAAAACATCACTGCACCACCTTATTAATGTCTGCTAACTCAAACCCTGCACCTTACTTTAGAAAAACCCTTTCTGTAACGCACACAATTCAGACATACAGCAGTATTGCTATGTTTTTTTTTTTCTTTTTTGTTGTATCTGTAGTGTAGAGTTATCACAAAAGTAAAGTTTTTTTTTTTTTTTTACAGTTTATTTCCTATGAATTTGAATTTTTGCTATTTTGAGTGTCAATGTTTTGATGTGGCTACGTGATGAACTGCTGGTGTTTTGATGTCTGCATTTTTTAACCATAATCATATATATGACGTGTAATGGCAGTTTGACTTATTTTTTCTTATTTTTTTCTCTTAGGTTTTATAACTTTTTTAGTTGAGCCACTGTTTGTGGAGTGGGCACGGTTTGCAGACACTCGGCTATCGCAGACAATGCTGTGTCACCTTGGACTAAATAAAGCCAGCTGGAAAGGAGTGCTGCAAGGGCAGTTGGACAGTGGAAGTGAAACAGATACTGTAGTGGAAGAGCCAGATTCCCAATGTTTACCTCAGGAAAGCCATAAAGTATGATGATAAAGAAATTAGTAACCAACCTGTTTAGCCTGCCCTTGGCAGAATGACAAATTTACTGATACTTCCAAAAGTGCATGTCTGGAATAGTGCTATTTATTTCCATGAATTTGTTTTGGAATACAACTCTATGTTCCTGTTTCCTAGTCCATGAACAAACAGCAACATGAAGATGCCTACACTGGATTGTCATAATCTTATGCAGCAATGGAGAGAGCCATGATGACACAGTTGGAAGGAAAAGCAAAACAACAGACTGAATTGTTATAAAAAAGTGCCATGTGGAAATTCCATTTTAGTGAAAGTTCAGTAGAAGTTGATTTTACATACAAGTAATCTTCAGAAGAAGGGACTCCTTTTTTTCACAAAGTAAACAAAATTTGTTACACCATTCAAAGTATTCTTCCTTATGTTGTTAATAACAAAATGTGAAAAAAAAAAACACTCCATTGCTGCCTTCAGCAGGATTCATTGTTTACAAATCTAGCCTTTAACTATTTTGGTTCTGATCATTGCCTTCTGGCTCTTTTGTGAAGGAACCACTTAATACATTTGCTTACTTTTTTTCTAACAAAAACGAAAAAGACTGTATGGCCTATTTTATTATTAATTTAAAGTTTTATGTTCACATTGATTTTATGCACTGTGAAATCTTATAATATTTCAATAATATTTCAAAAAATCTACCCGTTACTTCTGTACAGTTTAATTCATTTTATACTTTCTATAGTTCATTTTAAAAAAATGCTACAGGAAACAGTGTTATGGGTATTTTTCATGAGCTGATGCATGATTTTTTTTTTTTTTTGCTTGTGTACCCCTTACTGTACCTTCATTAAAGAAGGCAAAATGTAGACACGCTAATCAGCTCAGGGTACTTCTGAATCTAAAAAATAGATTAGGGAGGAATACAGTGTGTCTAAAAACTACCCACTCCTTCCTTACGGTGTAATAAAATAACCATTGATTTTTTTTTTTTGTATCATCAGCTGTCACATTGAAAAGAAATTGTAGTTCATTTCTACAAATGCCTTAAAACTATGCACAAAGCTGTGACCAAACCTGTTATTTTGATTAAAAAGTGTATTGTTATTGTCCAAATCCTTTCCATAGGCTTCAGATACAAATCAAAATTTGTAGGGCACATTATTTAGATTATTTTTAAACATAACATTTTATATTTATTTTAAATTGTTTTGATTGCATACTTTAGGCATGACTGTATTTTTCCTACAATCAACTGGTGCTTTCTAATTTTATTCCATTTGTATTTCCGTTCTGGTAGCAAAAGACTGTTTATTAATTCTGTTTACAGTTTGTCAAAACAGCCTGTTCTGAGACAAGGTTTCTGTGTAAAGCCATTTGTAAAAGCTTTGGCATAACTCATTTTGATACATGCCTGTTAAGGTTTAAATTTTAAAGAATAAATAAAAAAAAAGTTTGCAAAATAACAGTCTTGTGGTCCATTTCATGTTAAGTTGCAATGAAGCAGTAGATGGCCTTCTATAAACTACTTTACATAACAATAATGAGTGTTTTTATGTAAAAAAGATATAATCTACTTTAAAAAATCATTTGTCAGTGTTGATTATTAACTTGCACATAAGCTAGACAAAAAGAGAAGAATGAAGTGGCAGAGAATGTATGCAAAATGACGGACTAGTAATACGAGAGTCAGAGGAGAACTGTTAGGTTGAATAAGAGTTTATTTCTGAAGTTTTATTTTATTGTATGCACGCTTTTATATATGTTGTAAGGGGGTAGTGACTGACATCCTACAAAGATTGCTGTCGAAGCTCCGAGCTATATCACAAATGGAAGAAAAGGGTCTACAGAGTGAAGTGAATGAAAGATAAAAACAGGGAGGGAGAAAACACACGAAATGGAGGAGAGTATAAAGAATTTAAAAAAAAAAGAGGCAGGGCACTAGAAGGCCAATAGACAGCACTGACAGAAAATAAAGATGGAAAATATAGAAAATCATGACTGGATAGAGATGGACCAACATCTAGCAAGAGTCAGAAATTAGTAAACTAAAGAATCAGGTGGGCAGCCAGAAGAATTACTCCAGGGGAAGACTGTGAGGGTGCTAGAATACCAAAAAAGGATTGCTGATGAAAATATGATTGTTTACTTCAGAATCAGGCTAACTCTAGTAATTATAAGACCAGTGACCAAGTGTCCTGGGGCTATTAAGTTAAAGAATACCTTGAATGTTGACAGTCTCCATATTCCTTTAAAGTTTTTTGTAGGAGGAAAGTCCCCTGTACCCCATCACCCCTGCTACACACACACACACACACACACACACACCTGCCCAGGATTAAGACACCTCAGAGAAAAGGGAATACTCCAAAATAGTCTCTCATCTTTAGGATAAGTAAGTCAATATTTTCCCACCTTCAGTCTCTCTTCCAGGACTCATATGCATGATTTGTGGAAAATAAAATTGTTACCTTAGAAGCAACACTGTACAGGAGGTGCCAGTGATAAAAAAAATCATCAGTTAGAAAGTAGAGTATCAGACAGAAAGCCAGGAAAGAGAAAAAGCTTTAGCCCATGATGGAGCAAAGCTAAGGGTCAAGACAGATTATTACTCAGTTCTGTGCAGAAAAAAATGAAGGTATAATACACTGTAAGATGAATTACAGATACTGGTCTACATTTTACACATTTTAGTATCCAGATATGCTTATGATCTGTAAAAGAGGGTAGAAATTAACACTTAGGAGCCTAGATGAAACAAGGTAATTGTTTAAAGTAGCAAGAATTAGGCAAGGAACCTGAAACCCAAGGCTGCAAAAAGCATGGAGATAGTGTCAGAAGAACAAAAGAAAGCTGGTGAGCAGAGCAAGCTCTGCAGTGGGCACTCAGTAGCTAAAAAACAGGAGGACAAAGACTTTCAGGTGTGGACTGGGCTGCTCACATATAGAGAGAAGAGCAAAACCTCAATTTGAAAAGAAAGTACAACATGGAAAAAGAGGGGAGCCAGAAAGATCCACAGGAAGGGAGCAAATTCAACACAAAGGAATATGAAACAAAAAAATCAAGATATTGTGGAGAAGTAAAGAAGAAAAAATAGTACAATGCAGACAAGGGGAATACATAAAAGCACAGAAGCAGAAATTAGGGACAGGCTGGACCTGAATGGAACAGCTGGTTAGGTTTGTCTAGAGAGAAAAGGAAGCAGTTCAACACATTTAAGCAGCAAACAAGCAGGGAAGAGTAAAGGATGATATACAACCAGAGGAAGAGAGAATAGTGCAGAATAAACTGGGGCATATTGACCAAAGAAGGAGAGTAGATAAACTTAGGCTAGACTGCTTTCACACATACAAAAAATGAAGCAACAGGTCCAGAGGTAAATAGGATAATGACTGAATAAACACAAGAAACAAAAAAATAAAATCTCAAAAGAATAAAACAAAACAAGAAGCAACTCAATATGCAATGTAACAGATAATATAAATTTTCTGTAACATTGTTTTTATGCTAAGAAAGGTACAGTTGTGTAAGTAAACTTACCATAACAGTAGATGTTCAAATGATCAATCATATAGTAGTCTTAATTATATAGATTATACCCTGTATAAGATATAACAGCTGATCAGCTTCCAAAGCTTCAGGGTACCTTTCACATACCCAAAATGTCAGTCAGCTCGAGATAAGTTGACCAAACATACAGGTATGGGCACCAATCCCTCAGAGCTTTCATGCCAACTGAGAAGCCTGAGTACTGAAATGACAATGCTAAGAAAAACAAAAAATAAATGTCCACACCCTGGCATAAATAACACAACAGAAAATAAAGGGATGGAGGGGAGAGAGTGGCTACTGCAGCAGTAATCATTCAATTACTTTCTGTTATGGTAAGTTTAATCGCACAGTTGTACTATGGTCATCATGTTTATCATTCTTTTAGTAGCCTTAGCTATATGGGTAGATTACTGTAGCTTCCTACATTTGGAATGTGGAAGGAGAATAATCCAGGTGCTCCCCCAGAATGCTCCTAGCAAAGCCTGATCTAGACCTAGAGAAGGAATTGAGCTTATAGCGCTTTGTTAAACGTATGTACAGAGGACCAAGCTGCAGCTCCTAGAATATTTCTAGAATCTCAACTTTTCCAAAAAGCCATTTATGAAGCTGTGGGCCTTGGTCTGGAGTAGTTTTGTTGTGCTGAGTATAACAAAAGGTATTACCCTTAGACAACCATTTAGAAATAGTCTGCTTTGACACAGGTTGACCTTTCTTACCTTCGCAATAAATGAAAAATGTATCTGAAGATATGAAATATGTAGTTCTGTCAAGATAGTATCTGAATTGTCTGCAGAAGTGAAAGGTCTGGAGTATCATTACACCCTCATTTTTTAGTTCAGGAAATAAACTGGGGAGCTGGATAGACTGGCATAAATAAACTCTGACACCACTTCAAGCATCCCTGTCTCTCTGAAAAATGAGATAGGGTTGATTTACCATAAGACCTTGCAACTCAAGATGCCCACCTTACAGAGCAAGTGCTAGCTTCTGTAACATAAAGTTAAAATGCCAAGGAGGCACCACCTTTTTTCTTGGAAGACTCATGTAAAACCCCCATCAAAACCATTTTGACATGAGAATACATTGAAGAAGTAGGGTCCATCTGCAGGCATGCTGAAATGGCTGATAAATGAGCCTTGATGGATGAATAAGAAAGGTCATAGGATAGTAATTCACACAAATATTCTAAAACCAGAGAACGACTAGTGCTGAATGGGTGCTGGTTGTTGTTGGCACCAACATTTCCATTTACAAACATTGAATTTCCAGGAGCAGGCTTTCTTGCCTGCACTAGTACCTGCTGTACATACCCAGTAAGCAGGTACCTAAAGGGAATTAAGACCCTATCATCCAGGCAATCAGTTGAAGTTGATTGGGGTCGAGGTGTATCAAAACCCCTGTTGTGTGAGTAGAGCCAATCAGTGAGAAAGCATGTGGTGGTTGCCCCTGGCAATTTCCAAAAGAAGGGAGAACCACAGTTGCCTGGGCCAGAAGGAAGTCACCACAGTGATCTTGGGGGAGTCCATCTGAATCTTCAGAAGTACCCTGGCTATCAGTGGAAAGGGTTAAAACGTATACAGGAATATTCCTGTCCAAAGAAAAGAAAAAGCACCCATCTTTGAGGCCTTCTTGCATGGAGTCCTAGAGAAGAATCTTGCCAGCTGATTGTTTAGAGAGGAGGCAAATTGGTCTACTTGAGGAACTTCCTCAGATGGATCAAATCTTGGAAGACCCCCAATCTAGTTTCCATTCTTGAGGTTCTGCCTCTGTCCTGCTCAGCTTGTCTGTGACAACTTTGCTCTGATGGAATGTAGGATGCCTGTAGAGTTAGATTGTGCTGAGAAGCTGTATCCTAAGCTAACATGGCTAGTCTACAAAGGGGGCATGACCTGGTTACTCCCTGCTTGTTGACGTACCACATGACAGTCTGTAAAAACTTGAAGTGGTCCCAGGGACCAAAGATGATTCAGAGAATTGATTGCCTTGATCAGGGCAAGCATCTCTTTTATATTCATGCATTTGCATCTGTCCTTCGTGTCCCACACACTTTGCATTTTTATCTCTCCTGAAACTGCTTCCCAAAGTCCAAGGCATCTGTGCTGACTGCTTTGGAACTGGGAGGCAGAATGGGAGACCCTGATTTAAGGATATTTGCTGTCTCCACCAAGTGATTTCTCTTTTGACAAACCCTAGTACTGGGATTTAAAAAAATAAAGGATGTTGGTGTAGGACCAAACAAACTTCAGATGCCATTGTGTCTTTCTCAAGTGGAGTCTTGCCAGGAGTATAATCAGAACCATAGATGCCATGACACCCAAAATCTAGAAATATTCCCTCATAGTGACCAAAGTCTGACTAAAAAATAGCTATAGATCTTGTCTTTCTTGTGGAAGAAACTCTCTGAACTGTGGTGTCTAGCTGACACCCTCAGAACACAGTCCTGTGTGAAGGAGTAAAAAAGACACTTGAATATTCTCTTGGAATCCCAGATTTTGTAAGAGATCCGTCTTGCAAGTGTAATATTCCTGGCACTTTGAAAAAGACACTGCAGAGATAAGCTAGTCATCTAAATATGGAAAATAAAGATATCCTGTAACCTGCAATGAGCTATAACTGGAGCTAGACACTTTGTGGAACACTCTTGATACAGTGCATAGTCCAAAGGGGAAGGCAGGGATCTGATAATGTGATCCAGACACATAAAACCTTAAGCAATGTCTGAAGTCTGCATGAATCAGGGTGTGATAAATATATTTAAAATCTATTGTTAACAGGAGATTTGAGTGAGGAAGAAGTGGTAATGGATTGTGAAGTAACGTCATTTTGAATTTAGACACTATTTACAAACAGGTTTAGGAAAGAAAAATCTAGAACTGGTCTCCAGGCATTTTCTTTCTTTGGCACTAAAAATATCCTTGAATAAAAAAAAAAAAAAAACTTTCTCCAACTGGTGAGGAGGATCTGGTTCTATCACTCTCTGGAACAGCATGTGATGAAGAACAGGTAGAAATAAGAGTTTGGTCTGGTCTGGTAGATGGGGAATTACTCCCTGAAAAGGAGGAATTTCTTCCCACTGCCATCTGTAACTTGGATGAGTGATCTTCAGAAGCCATTTGTCTGCAACTATCTGCTGTCAAAGAAAAAAGTGGAGATTCAGACTTTCTGGAAGGAAAATGAGCTGCCAGGTTGGGGTGCGGGGACAAGATTCCTTAAATACTCATTCTGACTTGTTGGACTGTCCTTGGTTTGGGGAGCTTCCAGAATTTATTTTGGAAACCCCTTGCAATTTCTTCTTAAATATCAGTTTACCTGCATTTTGTTGAGACTGTTTAGTTTGCTTTTTGCCAAAAATGAATGAGGGGTTAGAGAACCCCTTAAAATTTTGGAAAAGGAGGTCTGAAAAATCTTTGGAGATTCCCATTATCAATTTGCCACTTTCATCTTACTTTTGATCACTTCTGCAGCAGAGGGGCCAACAACAAAATCTCAATCCAAAGTAGAATTTAAAATCTCATTTTAAGATTATGTGGAAGGTTCTGAAAGTGCAGTTAGGCTAACCTCCTCAAAACAGTACCAGTGGCCATCACCCTGAAGAGGTATCAACCGAGTCATAAATGCACTGTAAACAATGAATAGCAACTTGTACAATAGAAGAAACTATATTTTGTCCTCACAAGAATAAACTCCAAACAAAACTCCTCATACTTCACAATTGGAACAGACTTTAACATGAGCCTGACCATTCAAAATTCTGAAAATCAAAGTTGCAGAAGCATACGTTTTCCCATACATATCATTAATTATCCCATTCTTGTCAGAAAGTCAGATTGAAATTATCTAAATGTTTAGCAGCAGTAAGATTAAGTAAAGCTATAGTTTCTGGGTAAGCTTGGGAAGAGTATATAAAAATTTGAAAGACTAAGAACTTTATACACTTGGTCTATTTTCTTTAAGGCAGCTGGCTATCAGGAAAATTACAGGCAGTAACACACAAATCCTCCAAAGTTGACATAACTGGAGGAATAGGTGAAGATCTGTAAATTCCTTTTGTAACAATTCATAGCATTTTCTGAGGGACTGAGAAACCTCATGTTCTCCCACTGAAAAAAGTGGCACAACCTGGAACCAGGCTCCGTGAGAGAGAACCCCCATAGGAAGAATCAAAAACTGAGCTGCTTTCTGAGTGAATCAGAAATTGGAAGAGAAAACCCTTTATCTGCCCCTTCATCTTTCTGTCCAGATTCAGAATCTTGATTCTCTTAAGGAAAAGAGGTATCCCTCTTTTACCAGAAACTACTTTATAAGAAGAATCAAAAGCCTGAATTAAACCCTGAGCCAGTCTCAGTAGACTCTCTTTTCTAAGGAAATTTGAGGATATTAAATGCATGTTTAGCCTTCTGTTTCTTTTGATAGGAAAATAGGGCCAACAGTGTTGTTAGTGGCAGCACCAGCTTCCCCAGGGATGGGCACAACATTCTGACAAAACAGGAAGCCTTTCTTGCCCCTATCCCAGTACCAACAAAAGTGGCTGCCCCTTGTCCCCTGAGGGATCCCAGCACCCTCAGAGGACATTGCTGACCCCAGGTCTATAGTGGCTGTGCTACACCAGAGGTATCCAGGGTAAAAGATGACACCCATGGCTGAGGCAAATTGCTAGACTCCTATGGTGGCAAAGGCTGTTTGCTTAACTTTTTCTTTTTATGTCTGAAACAAAGGCCGACCATGGAACTAACAGTTTGTTTCATGGTCAAGCTGAAAATGATGCCTCCTTCCCGGGAAAACAAGTGTCAAAGGCCAGTAAATCATCAGTCTTTAAAAGTAATTCTTTCACAAAAAGAAGTAAAAAGCACTTTAAAACACTTTTCCATCCCTAAAAAGTAAAGTAAACACAATTTCTTCAAATACAAAGTTTACAATTCCTTGAAACAACTTTTAAACTGATAGGATGTGCTTTCATTTAAAAGTACAATACAGTTGCATGGCATTCCATTAAAAGACACACTCCTATGTTTAAAATAATTTTCCTGAACAGGAAAGTGTTATTAAACAAACAATATTTTAAAATGGAAGTTTTCCGTCGAAGGAGCCTTATCTGGACAGCAAAAGAACAGCACAAGCTGAATGTTGATCCTTGAAAGACTCAAAGGTGTATACTCTTATGCGGCAGGAAAGCACTGAAGGGCTTGGTGCCCAAACCTGTCTTAGTCAGCTCAGGATGACTAATGATTTGGGTGCATGGAATGTGCACTGAAGCTTTGGAAAGTGGTCAGATGTTATATCCTATGCAGTATAACACCCATACAGCCAAAGGTACTGCAGCCATGATCAGTATGATGAGCAGCTCTTGTTTAACTGATTATTAGGAAAGTTACTGATGAATGCTGATCATGCAAGGACTATGTTAGACAAAGTTTGCTAATTCTGCACACTTTTGCTTCTAAGGCAAGAATGACTGCTGCATTGTTAAGCGTGCGGAAAGAGCATAGTTAAGGATATTACTGGAGAAGGGAAAGAAGGCATGGCAGAGTGAGGAAACTATTTGCTTGAAAATAAGAGAAGTTAATGAAAAAACAAGGGTGGGTGAAACCAATAAAAAAAATAAAAGAGTTGGGAGACATAACATGCATTATATGTTCTAAGTAAACCAAAGATTCCCTGGAGGTAAAAGATGATGGGGCACGGTTGGGGGGGGGGGGTGAGCCAAAAACTGTTAGGCATGTCAAGGAAAATAAAGATAGAAATGCTTACTTGGAAGGACAGAGCATGGTGAACACAGCCCTAAAAGGACAGACAGAGCGAAGGAATCAAAGGGGAATTGGTAGAGTTTCATTTAAAAAAGAAAAGGTTGCTTAATAGTAATCTCATGCATATTATCCAGGTACTTAAAAGCTTTATTTAAGGAAGAGACATGTATATATGAAGTTTTTTAAAAAAACAAGTACTTTCATTCCATCCTCACACGCTATGGTAGAGACTTTCATTGGAATGTGTGAGAAACAAATTAGAGAGAAATTAGCTAGACAAGGTAAAGCTAAGTTTTATAACATGTCAAAGGCTGAACATGCACTACATGAACTAAACAACATATCTAGTGCGGTTATTAGACCATCTAACAAGGGTGGGGTGGGGTTGTGGTCTTAGATAAAGACCTTTACTTACAGCAGATGAACATTTTATTAAATGATGTCGATACATACTTGAATGTATCTGGTCCTACAGTGAAAGGGATTATTGAGAAGGTCTCTTTTTTGGTATTTGATCTACTGATTACCAATGTGATTAATGAACCATTATTTGAATACTTTAAAGTAGAATATCCATTAATTCCTAACCTGTATGGACTGCCCAAAGTACATAAACATTTGAATATATACCACCTATAGTATCCAGCAAAGGCTGGGTGACTGAACCTCTATCTATTTATCTGGAGAATAATCTACATATCTTTCTAGATCAATGTGTTACTATATTGAAGGACACCAAGGCATTTCTACAGAATTTGTATATACAAACATGTAACTTACATACTGATTATTGGTTTGTGACCGTGGAATATAGAATCCTTATTTACTGTCATTCCCAATGAATGAGGAATATCTAGTATCAGGAAGGTTTCTCTTATCTGTACACTGCTAGAATTAATACTTGACAATGTTTTTACATTCAATAATGAATTTTACCTGCAGAGGGTTGGCATAGCAATGAGCACACCATGTGCAAACAGCTATGCCAACCTTTGCTTATTTCAATGGGAAATGGACTTTTTTATATTTATCTAACAACGCATTTACTGAGAATTTGAAATGGTATACACACTTTGTAGATGGTGTCTTTTTGTTGTGGGATGGCACTATTGAACATCTGAATGAATATTGCATATCTGCACACTACCACTAGTTTCCTTAAATTTACACACAAATATTCTTATAGTGACATTGATTTCTTGGATGTGAAGATTAGTAGAGGGGAACTACGCACAGGCCTCTATAGAAAGCCAGTTAGGAGAAATAACATCCTGCATAATAGTAGTATGCACCCTAGACATGTAAAGAAAAATGTCTTGAAGGGGCAGGTCTTCAGAACAATGAGGCTTTTCAATGATGATGTTGATCTGGAAAGGGCACTATCAAATCTTAAAGCTGAATTCTTTAGTAGGGGCTACAAAACTGCAGAAATAGATAGCTATATCTCAGAAGCCTGGCCGAAGGCAGGAAGAGAGGAGAAAGGCTAGGACTGTGATAGTGAGGGTCAGAACTTTGAATGTTGGCAGTATGATTGGTATGGGGACAGAGCTAGCTGATATGATGGACAGAAGGAAGTTTGGTGTATTGTGTGTGCAAGAGACCAGATGGAAGGGGGGGAGTAAGGCTAGGTGCATCAGAGGTGGGTTCAAATTGTTTTATCATGGTGTGGATGGGAGGAGAAATGGCGTAAGAGTTATCCTGAAGGAACAGTATGCTAAGAGTGTTTTGGAGGTGAAAAGAGTGTCGGACAGAGTGATATTTATGAAGCTGGAAAATGATGAATGATGTTAGTGCATATGGACCACAAGTTGGGTGTGTGATGGATGAGAAAGAAAAATTTTGGAGTGAGTTGGATGAAGTGGTGACGACTGTACCCAAGGGTGAGAGAGTGATGATTGGAGCAGATTTCAATGGGCATGTTGGTGAAGGGAACAGAGGGGATGAGGAAGTGATGGGTAGGTATGGTGTTAAACAAAGGAATGCAGAAGGTCAGATGGTAGTGGATTTTGCAAAAAGGATGGACATGGCTGTGGTGAATACGTATTTTAACAAGAGGGAGGAGCATAGGGTGACATACAAGAGTGGAGGAAGATGCACACAGGTGGATTATATCTTATGTAGAAGGGCCAGTTTGAAGGAGATTGGAGACTGTAAAGTGGTGACCAGGGAAAGTGTAGTTAGGCAGCATAGGATGGTGGTTTGTAGGATGATGGTGATCAAGAAGAGGAGGAGGAGTGTGAGGGCAGCATCAAGGATCAAATGGTGGAAATTAAAAAAGGGTAATTGTGAGGTGGAGTTCAAGGATGAGTTAAGACAGGCACTGGGTGGCAATGAAGAGTTACCAAATAGCTGGGTAACTACAGCAGAGCTAGTAAGGGAGATGGCTAGAAAGGTGCTTGGTATGACATCTGGACAGAGGAAGGACGACAAGGAGACATGGTGGTGGAATGAGGAAGTACAGGAGAGTATACAGAGAAAGAGGTTGGCAAAGAAGAAATGGGATTGTCAGAGAGATGAAGAAAGTAGACAGGAGTGTAAGGAGATGAGGTGCATGGCAAAGAGAGAGGTGGCGAAGGATAAGGCATATGATGAGTTGTATGAAAGGTTGGACACTAAGAAGGACGAAAAGGACCTGTACCGATTGGCTAGACAGAGGGACCAAGCTAGGAAAGATGTGCAGCATATAAAGGTGATAAAGGTTAATAAGGGAAACATACAAGCGAGGAGAGTGTGTTTAGCATTTGGAAAGAGTAATTTGAGGGGTTGATGAATGAAGAGAAGAAGAGGGAGAGAAGGTTGGATGATGGGATAGTGAATCATGAAGTGCAATGGATTAGCAAGGAGGAAGTAAGGATAGCTATGAAGAGGATGAAGAATGGAAAGGCTGTTGGTCCAGATGACATACCTGTGGAAGCATGGAGGTGTTTAGGTGAAATGGTAGTGGAGTTTTTAACCAGATTGTTTAATGAAATCTTGGAAAGTGAGAGGATGCCTGAGGAATGGAGAAAAAGTGTTTGGTACCGATTTTTAAGAATAAGGGTGATGCGCATAGCTGTAGTAACTACAGAGGGATTAAATTGATCAGTCACAGCATGAAGTTATGGGAAAGAGTAGTGGAAGCTTAGGATAAGAAGGGACATGATGATTAGTGATCAGCAGTATGGTTTCATGTCGGGAAAGAGCACTACAGATGTGATGTCTGCTCTGAGAGTGTTGATGGAGTTGCATTGTGTTTTTGTAGACTTAGAGAAAGCATATGATAGGGTGCCTAGAGAGAAGTTGTAGTATTGTATGAGGAAGTCGGGAGTGCCAGAGAAGTATTTAAGAGTGGTACAGGATATGTACAAGGGTAGTGTGACAGTGGTGAGGTCTGCGGTGGGAGTGATGGATGCGTTTAAGGTAGAGGTGACATTGTGATCTGTAGTGAGAGTAGGGAACAGGTGGAGGAGACCCTGGAGAGATGGCGATATTCTCTAGAGAGAAGAGGAATGAAGGTCAGCAGGACTAAGACAGAATATATGTGTGTGAATGAGAGGAAGGATAGAGGAATGGTGAGGATGCAAGGAGTAAAGGTGGCGAAGGTGGATGAGTTTAAATATTTGGGATCAATAGTTCAGAGTAATGGTGAGTGTGGAAGAGAGGTGAAGAAGAGAGAACAGGTAGGATGGAGTGGGTGGAGTGATTTGTGATAGACGAGTACCAGTAAGAGTGAAAGGGAATGTCTACAAGAGGGTAGTGAGACCAGCTATGTTATATGGGTTGGAGACAGTGGCATTGACAAAAAGGCAGGAACTAGAGCTGGATGTGGCAGAGTTACAGATGTTAAGATTTGCACTGGGTGTGACGAGGGTGGACAGGATCAGTAATAAGTATATTAGAGGGTCAGCCCAGGTTGGAAGGTTTGGAGACAAAACCAGAGAGGCAAGATTATGTTGGTTTGTACATGTGCATGAGGAGGGATGCTGAGTATATTGTGAAAAGATGCTAAGGATGAAGCTACCAGGTAACAGGAAAAGAGGAAGGCCTAGGATAAGGTTGATGGATGTGGTGAGAGAAGACCTGCAGGTGGTTGGTGTGACACAGCAAGATGCAGAGGACAGGATGAAATAGAAACAGATGATCCACTGTGGCAAGCCCTAACGGGAACAGCCAAAAGAAGATGATGATCACAGAAGCCTGGAGAGAAAGGCAGAATAGATGCAGGCCATATTGTGGAGAAGAGACTCTACTTGAAATAAACTCCCAACTAAAGAGAGTGAAGCCTGTTGCTATTAGGGTCACCTTGCCATACTCCATTGATATTAACAGTATATGTGATATTGTGGAAGCTAATTGGAACATTCTAAGAACTGTAGATGAATTTGAAAATGTGATAGGTGAAACACCATACTTTTCATTTAAGAACAACACATCCCTTAAAAGGCATCTTTGCTATAATCTAAATAAGAACCAAGGAATTCCTTCAGAAAAAATTGGTACACATAAATGCAGAAATTGTAGTGCTTGTAAATATGTATATACTGGTGAACCTTATCAACACCCTATATTGCACTTTAACATTGACTTTAATTTTTACACTGATTGTAGGACAAAAAATGTGGTTTATTTCAGTTTCTGTAAGATGTGTTATGCATACTGCATTGGTAAAACCAGTCGTATGCTGAAAGACAGGATGCTTGAGCACTACAGGGATGTACGGAACACAAAAGGAACTAGTGCCTTGACACAACATGTTTTAAAAGAAGGAATGAATCATAGCTTTAGTTTTTTTGTTAGAAGTGTTAGTTGAAAGTACAAGGGGAGGAGACTTTAAAAATAAAACTGAAGTGGCAGCAAAATTGGATAATTAAACTTCAGGCAGACGGACCTCCGGGACTGAATGCCACAGTCTCCATAAAACCCTTTTTGAAAGAAAGACCTTTATAGCATTAAAGTATGATGAAACACTAAACTGTTATTTTTAAGACAGTGTTTTTAAAAAATTTGAAGTGCTTGACAAAGTGCCTTTAATTTGCTGATTAATTTGTGATGTCATTAATTGGTATGGTTTTAAATGCTTCTGTTTTTTAAGAGAATGTACGCCTGATGAAGCAGTGAATACCATGAAAGCACTAACATATAATACATTTTATTTTTTTTCTTTTTCCTGCTGCGAGTTAAATGAGGCTGTTTCCTATTTATTTTCTTCCTTTTATTGCCTTATTATCAGCTTGCCTCCATGAAACAGTAAGAGAGAAAAAGAAAAAATATAGTCATCTGTTGCTGCCTGAAAGACAAACTGAAACATTTATTGCTAAAGGAAAACTTTTCATTATATTCAGTGTTCTCATATTTACTTGTTTCCAATTAAATTTTATTAGATTAATGCGGTGGTCTTAATCTAGACATTCACCTATGCAAAAGTAAGAGAGAACATACCATCTCTACAAACATTATAATCTGTGTACTTATATACCACATCCCCTACCTCAACAACCCAAGATTACAGCCTATTAACTTAAACATGTTTTGTCCAGCGTTTCTTCTCTTTTTGCACTGTAATTGCCTACATTTCTTAATACAAAAAAAGAGAGGAGGAAGAAAAAAATCCATCTGTTTACTTTAATAACTTTTTCACATACAAGAACAACTAACAATGCTTTACTAAAAATATGCAATTTATATTTGTGAAAAGTTTCACAGAAATACTGTTAAGAAAATACATTTTTACTTATAGTTACATTAGTTTATTCTTTGCAAGCATCCAGTGTACTTTCTAGCCAGTAAGTTCTTTTTTTCGCACTGGGAGTACTGAAGTTAAGCTGCTGATCAGTGTGCAGCTATATTAGAAGTCCAAGGAAAATATTTTTTGAGTTGGGATACAGGATATGAATTGCCTAGACACAGTAAGGCCTTGTTAAGTTTAATTCGTTTGGCTGCCAACAATTACTAGAAGTGGAAATCAAAGTCTAAACCAACCATATTTGAAGCACTGAGATAGAACTGGAAATGGGATCTTTAGGAAAGGGCAGGAGCAAATTACATAGAAAACTATGGAAATTGTGGGAACAACACATGCAGAATAATTTGTTGCAGGAGGAGTGAGGTTTAATGGAAGGCATGAATTGATCAATTTCTATAATGTTGAATTGATTATAACTATACAATGAATATATGTGATGTATAATGTTTGCAAATAGGAAGGAATATGTTTTTTCTTTCTTTTATATAAATGTAGTGCACCTATGTCTTAAGTGATAATTCAATAAAGATGTTAAAAATAAAAAAAGAAACATAGAGTGATGTCAGGTGAATCAATTAAAAATTAACCAGCAGTGCCCAAGGAAGTGTGGTGGGGAGAGGACAGACCCTTTAGGAAAAGGAAGGAAGGAATAGTGGAAAGAAACGACAATGCTACCAAGAGGTGCATGACAGAAGGCTAGAGATAACTGTTCAAGTGAAATTAAAATTATGGGAAAATGAAAGTATAACAGTGAAGACAGAATTTATAAAAAAAAGAAGCAAAAGAAGAGTTGCCACAATGCTCAAATGAACTAGAAATAAGAAAAGTGAAGGAGACAAGGAGTAGAGGTGGAGGAGAGCATATATGACAATAATTGAAGGGAAAATGGGAAACAGGAAACACTTGCACCCCAATATAAAGATTAAAGAGATTTTTTCAAACTGTTTTGAAGAATATGGGGAAGTAGATGGAGAGAGACCCAGCATTATAAATAGTTGGAGTGTGATACTGAAGGATGAGGTGGACAGAATGATAGAGACAAATGAAAACAATAGACAAGGGTAGCACAAGTAATGGAAGCAGAGATAACTGAAGAGAGAGAAGGCAGAACTCTTCCTCTAAATAGAGATGAGAGCAAATAAGCAAAACTGACTTTTTTTGTGTGAGGAGAAAATCTAGAAATTAGACCATGAGTATGGAGAGAAATCAGACTATCTACCAGCAATACTGTAACTATCAGAAGAAACTAGAAGGGTCTGAAAAGGGCAGTGGAGGTGGGGTAACTCACTATGAAGATCAGAACTGAATGAGGCACAACTGAAGGAGTCTAAAGAAGAACAAAAAAAAAAACTAGGACAAAGAAGAAATGGGTGTAAATTGTTGAAAAAAGATAAAAGCCACAGAGAAAGGAAGAGTGGCAATGGGGACAAAAGTACAGGAGAATTACCAGTCGTGAGGTGAAGGGCTTGGAGAAATGAGCCAAAAGTTGCAAAGGGAAATGTGTGATGGGGAGACAAACAAAAGCCGAGAATGACAGAAGGCAGACTAAATTGTGAGATAAAGTAAGAACGAACACAAAATAAATCACAAACCAAAACAAAATGAGCAACTAAGGACATCTTCGAAAAAACGGCAACTATGTAAAAATGTAGCAAAACATTTAATAAACTAGACCAATGCAACAGTAAAACAGTACAAACACTTTAAAAGATAAGCGCTTTCATTCCGCAGCTATTTTCAAAGGAACTTCATCAGATAACAAATCCATTCATCATCTGCTATTTAAGCCATGAACACCCAATCACATTAGTAAAAATGTAACTGTCCCCCTCAATAGCTCCAGTTATAATTACAAGTGCCCACACCTCCTAGAGGGAGTTATCGAAATACGTAAAACATACTTCATTTAAAACATAATAAGGAATTTGCATGCAACCTATGAATAAAAATGTTGTTACCTAAGTAGGGCTTTTAATTTTAGCAGGCATTTAATAGATTCAGCCCCATTTATCCCTGGCCAAAACCGAGCGTTTAATCTCAGTTGCCACATAAGCTCCATTTTCTCTAAAAGAATGCCCCCCCACCCCTTTCAGACAAACACAGTGAGTCTAGAATAAATTTGAAACTGTGGTCGTGATATTGTATTATATGTCTGGCCAGGGGATTTGTATCCTTTTTTAGCCTTATATCACTAAAATGTTCTGCCATTCTAGACTTCAATTTACGTTCAGTTTTGCCCACGTAGAAACAAGGGAAAGCCGAACATAATGCAAAATAAATAACCTTGGATGTGTTGCAATTGTGTTTACCATAAATCCTTATTCTGTAGTTGTTCACTAAGACCTCACTCTTCTCAATGACATGTTTACAACAAGCACAAGCCCCACATATTTCAGAGTAGGACCTGTAATAGAAGTTCATTGAATGAACTGAACCAAGCATATTCAAGAATTAGGAGCTTCTTACAGGATCTGTTTATTGATGGGTTGATTTCTGTCAAAGAATATAACTAAAGTGTAACATACCCAATAATACCAACCATATTCAGTGTGCCAAAATACAGACGGACTTAAACCAACCTCCTATGCACCCTATTGTGGATGCGAGAGGTTCTATTACTTGTCTTCTAGCCAAATTTTTAGACTTTAAGTTGAAGAATTACATAAGCAATGAACAGCATATATGTATAGACTCCTGGGATTTTTTGAGGAGGTTAGACGTGGTTAATTTTGGCAATGATTGCATTTTTATTTCCATTGATAGAATTATATACTGTTATAGCACATGGAATAGAGGTTGAATGGTTTTGCAATTATTTGACATCTAAAGGTTTAACACAGGATCAGGTGAATACATATGAACAACTTCTTGATATTGTCCTTAAGTATAATTTTATTATATTTTAAAATGAATATTATCGTCAGATTGAAGGGGTTGCTATGGGCTTGGGCTGTGGTGGCCTCTATGTGAATATTGTAATGGTTGAATCGGAGAAGCGGTTTCTGTTTCCATCGTTGAATTTTTCCCATTTACAATTATATGTTCGTTTCTTGGACAATATATTTGTCTTATGGAAAGGGCCCAAAAATTTGATTTCTGAAATTTATTAATAATACTACACCTTTTCTGAAATTTACTCAGACTATAAACAATTTTGAAATCCCTTATGCAGACGTATTGGTTAAAAAAGATAGCTTGAATAAAAGACTTCTCAAATTTTTCAAAAGGACACCTACTCAAACTCTTTCCTCCATTTCACCAGTAACCACCCCTATACACAGAAAAAAAGCAGTGGTTAAAGGGGAATTTGTGCGAGCAACTCATAATGTGCACAGATTGGCACACCTTTCAACAAGAATGTAATAAACTATCAGAAATATTTTTTGTAAGGGGCTACCCACATAATATGGGAAGGAGGCTTTGTGATGAGGTGGCAAAAAAAAGTTCTTTGGGTCACTTCAGTCCTATATTAGGCATGAAAATTCAAGCTGATAATGACATCACTGTTGAGATATGAAAAACAACGAACAAGCTGTAGCAAACCACCAGGAACAATATTGCAATTTTCAAAAAAGAAAAAGTTCACAGAAGTAGAAACGCTTAATTTATTGAACAGGATAAAAGCTTTCGGGATGTACCCTTCCTCAGTTATCAGTGGATATATTTTACAAAAAAATTAATCTAATTTTATACTCTCCAAAACATGGTAGCACATGACAGAGCCAACCAATGAAATAACATGTCCTATTAACAAACAATCTAAAACACATACTGTTAAAAAATAAAAAATAAATCTAAACCCATACACATAAAATGTATATATATAAATTTTCTCATTATTTATATTTAATTTGTTTTTCAACCAAGTAGGGCTTTATAGTGACCATATTGTTTAATCCAGGGAACTTAGCATCTAATCTAGTTATCCACCCATATTCTGTTACATCTACTCTATTGTTCATGTCACCCCCTCTTATATTCTTATAAACAACTTCCAGCACTTTAAATTTGAAAGTATGTGTACTACCATATTCAGTAATGTGCCTAGCTAAAGCATTTGTCATCACACTTCTCCTTATATCTGACATGTTCTGTAATTCAGTCTTTTAACCGTCTTGAGCATTTACCTACATAAAAACATGTACATACTGTACATGTACCTAAATAAACCACAAATGTTGTACTACACGTTGCCTGACATTTTATACTAAATCTACACTTAGTTGTTGGATGTTCAAGTTTAATAGGTGACAAATACTATTACAACAGCTACAATTGTAGCAAGGGAGTGTCCCTTTCTTAATACTATAATGTGTCATGGTGTTAATCTTAAAATCTTTATAGCAAAGCTGCCTCCTTAAGTTCATACTATTCCTATATGTAAAATAGGGCCTTTTTCCCAATAGGTCGAAAAAGAAATGAAATATAAATAATGAAAAAGTTTATATATATACATTTTATGTGTATGGGTTTATATTTCTTTTTTATTTTTTAACAGTATGTGTTTTAGATTATTTGTTAATAGGACATGTTATTTTATTAGTTGGCTGTGTCATGTACTTCTGTGAACTTTTTCTTTTTTGAAAATTGCAATATCGTTCCTGGTGGTTTGCTACAGCTGGTTCATTGTTTTTCATATTTGAAGGATACATACTTTCAAATTTAAAGTGCTGGAAGTTGTCTATAGGAATATAAGAGGGGGTGACATGAAAATAGATTAGCTGTAGCAGAATATGGGAGGATAACTAGATTAGATGCTGATAAGTTCCCTGGATTCAACAATATGGTCACTATAAAGCCTTAATTGGTCGAAAAACAAATGAAATATAAATAATGAGAAAGTTTATATATATATATATATATATATATATATATATTTTTTTTTTATGTGTATGGATTTAGATTTTTTTTTATTTTTAGCAGTATGTGTTTTAGATCAATTGTTTGTTAATAGGACATGTTATTTTATGGGTTGGCATGTGCTACTATGTTTTGGAGAGTATAAAATGAGATAATTTTTTTGTAAAATATATTCATTGATAACTGAAGAAGGGTACATCCCGAAAGCTTTTATCCTGTTCAATAAATTAAGCGTTTTTACTTCTGTGAACTTTTTCTTTTTTGAAAATTGCAATATTATTCCTGGTGGTCTGCTACAGCTAGTTCATTGTTTTTCCATATTTGAAGGAAACTTATTTCTGAATTTGCTGTGGGCGCAGAGAATAACTATGACACAGCCATCTTATCCAGTACAAGGACTTGAAAATACTTCAGTAATTCACACTAGGGACAGTGAATGAAGTGAATCAGGGAGGCGCTTCCCAACAGAATGGTTATGTTGACCATTTAATTATTAAATTGGAAAGGAAAATCAGGCATACAAGAAGCTCCAATGGCAACGGCTGAGCTTTCAAGCTTATTTAGAGCTAAATGTAGTGCCGAGAGGGCTGCACATATTAAAGATGCCAGCATATGCAAATCAATATTCAGAATTACTAAAAAAGTGGCAACAATTAAACTTAAAGCTCAGTGCGGACTATGGGCAGGATTCACGAAGGCTTGCACGGAGTCTAAGAGTAGTGTAAGACTCCATGCAGCCTTCGCGATCCAGGAACAGCCCTAAATTCCGTGTAAGAGACCAGCTAAAATGTCTCTTACACAAAGTGGGCGTGGATATGCTAATCACCTCACTTGCAGCCGAAAGGCATGCAAATGAGGTAGATTAGCGATCCAGGAAGCCCAAAGCAGCCTGTGTAAGAGCCGTTTTAGCTGCAGAAATGTACTCAGTTGACAACTGAGTATGTTCCTGCAAAAAACACAATGGAGCCATGTCAGCTCCAAATAAAGGGTGCATATATGTCAGGCAGCATGCCAATGGCCAAATATGTGGCTATTGGCAAGGTACCATGATGCAAATATAAGAAATAAATATTTTTTTTGGCGATCGCCAATGTTTAAACACAGCGCAGCCCCGTGCAAACAGGCTGCGCTGTATAAAACATAAAAATGAAGGTTATAAACCCACAAATGTGGGTTTTATGCAATACATGGATTTACAATGCAGGGACCAGCAGACCAAAAACAACATGGCCACCGTTTAGTGGTTGCTAAGGGGGGAAGCTGAGTCTAAGACATGTAACTAAGCATTAGTAGGCAATCTGATGTAAATGAGTGTTAGGATACTGAATTCCACTGTCACATAGCAAATTAGCACATTCTGAGTAGTGTAAGAGATACATAATAGGGAGGAATAGAGTAGGAGATAGGTGACATCACAGGGGGGAATGGTAGAAAGAAATGCAGTTCATTGGAGGTCAGTGTTACATGACAGATGTCAGACACATATCATGGAAAGAGGAGTGCCACAAGATAAGCATGGGAAAGTCAAGAAATGGAAGGTGTACACTGTTGCTTACACCAAAGTTTCTTGCTGGGCGTGCATGAGCACGTGTGTGCGCCATGAAGCACGAGTAGGGCAGTGTGCGCACGTGTAAGGCAGACTGAGCATGTGGGAGCCTGTTGGCAGACTTGTAAGACTGTTTGTGCTGGTGTGCGCGCGTTTTAACCCGAATAATCAGATTCTGAACCGTGTAAGCCTGTGTGCGCATGTGTAAGCCACTGTGAGCGTGTTTCTGCTGGTATGCACGTTGCTCCCCCCTGAGGAAACAGAAAGGAAAAAGGAAGCAACAGAATTAGTAGGAAGCTAGCAGGGAATACTGCTGGAGCTAGCAGGTGAAAACAATTAGAAGCAGGCAATTACACAGGCAGAATAGTAGCTCAGCCAAGCACTTAAAACTCTGCAAACAGCAGTGCAGGATGTTTCTCTCAAGAGACACTGCAAGACAGGAGTAAGCTATTAGAAGTGAAAACTGAAAAAGCTGAACTCAGAGCAGAAATGCTAGGGGCTGCCATAGCTGTCATAAGGAGACATAGGCTACTTGCTGAGGGTGGTGGCAATGCAAATGGTGCCAGACAACCCACAGTGAGGAGACGGAGAAGAGTGTACAGTCCTAGGGTCACCTACCACGGGCTACATGAGCTGGAGATAGTAGAGCGCTATAGAGTGGACAGAGACCTCCTGCAGCAAATTGTCGAGCTGTGCAGGCCACGCCTCACACACAGAACCAACAGAGGGGAACCCATCCCAGTGGAAACCAAGGTATATGTTGGCCTAAGAATACTAGCAACAGGTACCTTCCAGAGACCAACTGGTGATATGATGGGGATACCACAGGCATCAGCCTCCAGGGTACTGCACCAGTTCCTGGATGCCATGTCAGCACATGTCGGTGATCATGTATATTTCCCCAATGCCCGTGATGTATTGGCCAGCAATATGCATCTCTTCCAGCAAATAGCGGAATACCCTGAGGTAGCGGGTGCAATAGACTGCACGCACATACGCATCAAAGCACCAGCCGGTGAGCGGGGTAGGGCCTACATTAAACACAAGGGCTTCCCCTCCATCAACTGCCAGGTCATGTGTGATGCCCAGGGCATAATAATGAATGTGTGTGCTGGCTGCCCTGGGAGCTACCATGATTCCCATATCTGGCATTTGACGCAGCTGTACCAGACATTTGCCAATGGGGACATCCCACATGGGCACCTAGTGGGGGATGCAGGTTATGCACTGGAGCTGTGGCTGATGACACCCATCAGAAACGCACACACACCTGAACAGGAACGCCATAATGAGGCACACGCACAAGCACGTAATGTAATAGAGCGTGTGTTTGGCCTGCTCAAGTCACGGTTCCGGTGTCTGGACACATCTGGTGGAGCCTTGCAGTACTCACCAACTACATGTACCCAAATTGTCATGGTATGTGCTATGCTACATAATATGATCTTGTGAAAACAGCTGCAGCAGGACCAGCACAGGGCTGGGCCAAACAGCCCCCCACCATTGCCAAGGCCATCACAGGCAGAGCGTGACTCGGAGGAGGAACAACCTGAGCCTGCCCCAGTAGGCAGAAGGAGGCGTGCCCAGTATGCCCTGGCCTTGGCAAAGAGGCAACGCATAGCACATACACTGGCTCAGTAGGAACCCTGGGAATGATACCCCTCTCTGACTCGCTCATATAATAACAGGGATGCCTAAAATGACATAACCTGCTCTCAAACATGTACAGGGAGTGTAGTATGTGCATCCGACAGAGGCAGCCCTGCAGCACCACCTGAGGCATGAATGCCATGTGTTAAGCAATGTAACAACATGTAGTATATGCACACTTGATGACCCTGACTAACATCCCTACCCTCACCAAGCATGATGACACAATATGATGATGAGATGATCAATTGCAATAAATGGCTGAAGTATTGCAGTTAGTCAAAGGGGATCCAATGTGTGCCAGCCTGGGATGACATGCTGAGCATGACATGATGCTCCACCTGCTAGGGGTGGCGTGCACCTATCAGTCCGGGCCTTATGGATACTGGCTAAGGCTGTTGTTACTCACAGTGTGCCCTGAATAGGTAAGGCTCAAAACACAAGCCCACCTCCATAGGTATCACAAGGGATAAGATCCTAGATGTAATGCTACCCAATGCTAGAAGTCTAAACAGCAAGATGCATGCAGTCTAAACTCCCCCAGTATGGAGAATGTTGATATCTGTCCTGTAACAGAAAACTGGGTCAAGGCTCACAACAGCACCCTAACACTACCAGGTTACACCTCATACTGTGCTGTACAGCCTCAAAACATGGAACAAGCTACAAACGGAGGGTGACTAGCAATAATTGTCAAGGATAATGACACCCCCATGTTGGTACCACAACAAGAAGCAACATGGACGAGCCATGGTCAAGTAACAGTGGCTAAAACTGCCACCCAGTTTATAGCCTGCTACAGACTATTGTCCTAACACCAGGAACTGCACCTGGCCTATGTTGGAATACATGAATATATCAAGCCCTCCAAACCACATTATATTGGGTGACTGAAAATACCCAGACATAGACTGGGAGCATTATACTAGCTCCAACACTGTAGGACAAAAGTTCCTAGAATCCATAAACCAAAATGCCCAGGAACAACGTACCACTCCCACAAGAGGGGTAAGCATACTGGATGTGATAATCAGCAACATGGGTACTGGATGGCAAGATGAGAAGTGTATCCCTCACTGGTAAGACCAGACCATAGAGTAATCACACTGGATATACACATCCTGACCACAGTCCCTGGCCAGAAAACCAAGTGAAAAACATGTGTAAAGCAAAAGTTGCACTCCTCCAAACTGATGTGGAATCCATTAAAGGCCCTGTGCAGGTGCAACCTATGGGCCACACCTCAGAACCTGTTATACAGGCATTCCATGAACACTGCCAGAAATGCTTGGATTATGCAATCCCAAATAAAACCAAGACACAATGCCATACACGCAGGCATCTGGCATGGTGGACTCCAGCCATTACCAAACCATGCAAGAGAATGAGGAAGCTGCTACATGATAGAGCAAACATAAAAAAGGGAAGTAATCACTGATCAGTAGTATGGCAATAAAATATGTCCACACATACAATCCACTAAGGCCAGCTACAACAAGTTGAATCTGTGAATCTTGAGGCAATGTTACACCTGCCCCAAGTACACAGACAACCCTCAACTCCCCCCATGAAATACAAATATATGTGAGAGATGCAACCAATTATCCAAACCGGAGGCTGAGCTCCCTCAACTCAGTACTGTCAAAACTAGTCAGGAGGAGAAGGTAACCACACACACCACAAACCCAGTCCCACATAGACCGATCACAACTGCAAACCAAAGACATAAACACAGAAAAACATTCCCGGAGGCCCTAATTACAAACACACCACACCAACAGAGGCCTCCAAAGCAGACACCCAAGCAACCACAACCTCCAAACATAGCACATGCAACACATAGTACACGAAGCTGGTGTGCCTAACAGTCACAGGCCAGAAGGAGAAACAACATGCCTGATACAGATGTAATAGGTGACTCCATAGTCAGACACACTGCGGTCCCGCTCACCAGACTGAACAAGGGAAAGGATACAGTAAGCTGCCTGTAGGCTGCTACAATATGCCACATAACACAAATACGCAGGTCACCCCAAAGCAAGTAGAAATACGATGCAGTCATTGTCCATGCTGGCGTGAATGACCTGAGAATGACCCCGGACTACATGAAAAGAGACATAGATGAGCTCTCCGATTATGTAGTCCAGGCCGGTATGACACTGACCATTTGCAGCATCCTACCCTCACCAAGAATGATGCCACAGTACAAACACAGAATGATCAGCTTTAACAAGTGGCACAATTACTGGTGTCATTCCAAGGGGATCCAATGTCTGTCTGCTTGGGATGTCAGGCTTGACAAGCCACGCTGCTGTTCCAGGGATGGCCTGCACCTGTTACCCCTGAGCGTCTGGATATTGGATAAGGCTTTTGCCACCTCCATAGAGCCTTTCATAGGCAAGGCTGAAAAGACTAACCCACCACCCTAGAAAACATAAGTGGAAAGAAACATAAGGGTAATGCTGACCAATGCCAGATGTGTAAACCTCAATATGCATGCTCCTGAGGCCCTCCCCAGTATGGAGAACATTGATGTCCGTGCAGTGACAGAAACCTGCAGCAAGCCCCCTGACAGCACACCAGCACTACCAGGTTATACCTCATATCATGCGTTATGGCCCCAAAACCTGGACCAAAACATAAAAGGAGGGGGAGTATCCATATTCAGCACAGACACCCATACGTCCAGGTAACTGACAATGCATGAAGCATTGGAGACCACCCATGTGCAACTAACCGTAGGCAAAACTGCTGTACAGTCTGTAGCATGCTACAGACCACACTCACACACAGGAACCCCACCCAGCCATCCTGAAGACACTGCACAGTATAAATGTCTCACCAAATACCAAACAAGGTACTCACAAATTACCACATAGGTGGTAAACCATTATGTATGGAAGGAGTAATCAGGGATCTAGGGACACAAGTGGACAGTAACCTGTTATGTGACACTCACATTGCCAATGTGGCTAGGAAGACTGTCTATATTGGACACCGTATCATGAAAGGATGCACATCTACATCAACAGAGGTCATTGTGCCCCTATACTGTTCTCTTATCAGACCCATAATCTAGTACAATGCCTCATTTGGGATGTACCTTACCTGACACCTGCAGCAGTTAGAAAGACCTCAAAGGTACCTCACCAAGAGGATGAAGGGTCTCAAATATATGTCATATGCTGCCTGGCTGTAGACACCCCAGCTGAATACAGTCACATACTGCCTACACAGAGGCATTGTATGCCTGTTGTACAAGGCCATGTCCAACACAGGAGTAATGGACATGCTCCACCCCAGAAAACCCAAAGCCATCGGAGCTGTGAGAATGAGAGATGTCAACCTCAACACATAATGAAATAGGATGTGCTGGAGGGACAGATACATAACCCATAGGCTCCCTACACCCTGGAACAGAATCCCACTCCATGTTAGGCAGAGCCCCTCACTGACACTCTTCAACAGGAATCTTGCCAAGTGGATGGATGACCGTAGATGTACACTGGGGGTCTTCACTGTGTCATGTATAGACAGAGGCACAGTAAAGTAAATCATAAATGGCCAAATATTCACATAGCAAGGGGTGGCGAAAGCCACACACACTCTGGCTAGGCTTATAAATGCCCTAGGGTGGATAGCCTAGTATGAACCTATGAACCTGTGAATATACAAATTGTACAGGACACTAAGGATAATCACAAGGCTTACTTAACTGATGGTAGGAACCTTGTTGGGAATTCACAGATATGCTCTGAATCACTCAAATATTACAAAAAACATACCAAACACACACACACATATTGCCAACATCCAACCTGACAGGTGCAGTGCAACCCCCCCCCCCACGAATGCAAAATATCTATCCCAGCAGACTGCTGGCCCCCTGACATTGCAGATGCTGAGGTAACAGCCAGCATCTACAAAGCAAAACACACAGCAGCAATGGTATGAGATGGGGTCCTGTGCTGAGTCCAACATGGACTCCAAGAAGAATGGAATGCCAAATCACACTACTGCTCAATGTCAGCCTTACCACAGGATATGTACCCAAAGAGCAGTGTACAACAACAGTGGTCCTTCTCAACAAAGGTGTTGCCTGAATGGATACTGCAAACTACCACCCCAGAATCCTGACAAGCTTGGTCTGCACAGCTATGGAAAGGATCAGCATGTACCGCAGACATAAAGATATTGGGGACCTACTGACACCGGACCCTACCCAGTGTGGCTTTTATAAGTGCAGATTCTGCCCCTAAACATGTTTGACTCATTTGAAACAGTCATTAAGGTCATTAATGAGGGCAATGTGGTCCACACAGCGTAGCTGGACCTTGCAAAGCTTCCATACAATACCCCGTGTTCATTATAGATAAGCTCACCAGCTTAAATATAAACCCCTATGTCAGTAGAGGGATTGCAAACCAGACCAAGGACAGAACTGACATGGTCAGACATGCTGCAGCCATGTCAGACTACAAACCAGATATAACTGGCATCCCACAAGGCTTGGTCCTGGGACCTCCCTCGTTTGGTATATATGTCCCATAGGTACAGGCCAACATGGAAGGACTGTGTCTGAACATGTTTGCAGAGGACTACAAACTGGCCACCATATCTGACCCTCCAGCTGACACAAGCATCCCACAAAAGGGCCACATAGAAACAGACAACTGCTGCCATAGCCATGTTAGCAAGCTAATTGCAGAAAAGTGTATAGTCAACCCCTGTGGATATACAGTAAGTGCCCACCAATTACCACATAGGTGTTAACCCATTAAGTACTTAACATGTAATGAGAGACCTGGGGACACAAGTTAATATATATCCTGCATTGGACAAGCATGTGGCTGTAGTGGTTACAGAAACATACCATAGACCCACCTAATCATGAAGGTTGTCAGATCTAGATAAGGGGAGGTCATTGTGGCTCTGCAGTCATCCTTCATCAGCGTTACAATTGACTACAATAGCCCCTGTGGAATGTACCTCAGCAGACACCTCCATCAACTGTAAAATCCCCAAAAGTACCTCACCAGGAGTATCAAAGAGCTTGAACAGATGCCATGTGTTGCCTGATTAAGCAAACTGCAGCTCCACACACTGCCATACTGCCCACCCAGAGGCAAG
Organism: Protopterus annectens; assembly: GCF_019279795.1. Lineage (NCBI taxonomy): Eukaryota > Metazoa > Chordata > Ceratodontiformes > Protopteridae > Protopterus > Protopterus annectens. Next base: position 1,364,204,098 of record NC_056731.1, read on the forward strand.
CTGTGCCTGATGTATAAAGCCATGTCCAAGCTGGAATCAATGAACATGCTGCACCTTGTACAATCTGAATGGCAGTGAGCTATGCACATGAGAGACCTGAACCCCAGCACTGACATACATAGGACAAGCTGCACTGAATGATCCATAACACAGAAGCCACCCCCACTCTTGAGTAAACTCCCAGTACAGGTTAGCCAGAGAGTCACTCATCAACTCTCCTCAAGAGGAATCTTGATGAGTGGATGGGAGATGGTAGGTTTACCCTGGGTATCACTGTTATGTCATGGGTAGACGGAGGCAAAGTATACTAACCATGACATATGTCATGGCAAACTCCACTTACAATGTGTGTCGAAGGACAAACACACTCTCCGACTAGCATTAGAAATGGGCTAGGGCACAGCGCTAGTGTTTGCCAATGTACACCTATGTTGTGGAATACACTACCAATGTTGGACAAGCCTGGTTTAAGTAGTTCATATCTGAACATAATGCAACATGGTCAGATGTGCACAACTGGCCTCTAACCAGGCTGTTGTGCTCACTATGAAAATGTAAAGCAGTGATAGGACTAAAGCCCAGGATACTGTCCACCACAGTGAAAGTACAGAACCAGTACACTATACGGTACTACAGTGTTAGGTCAGTATGAAAGGATGTTGACAACTGTATGCAAAGTATCCCATGCAAACCCTGCAGGCGCAGTATAATCCCTGTTGCGTTCAGACACAAAGCAGTTGGACAGTAACTACACAACATGATACACAACACACAACCATAAACGTGAGATATTGTTGAAGTTCACACTCATCCACAAATGTGGTGGGCTGCAGAGTTCAACATATGGAAAGCTCACACTGGGCATGCTCGCACACTTTGATAAATGAGACATATGTCAGACAACATGCCATGGAAAGCCTGAACTGGGCATTCTCACACACTTAGGCCAAATCTCAGTTTAGCAGTTGGCCACACATATCTGGTATTTGTACGTGTTATTCCAGGAACCAACCACATTACAGCAATCTGCCCAGTGCACACAGTTAAATGACTACAGAGACATAAGTGATATAGTGGATCCCTCTCATATTCAAACATCTTCCACAGATACACAAGTTGTTCATAGAAACAGGGAATTCTATGGCAATAAAGACCTGCAAACAGTCTATCAGCAACAAATATTGTGCATCTGACAATTAAACATATGGGTGTAGAGGTCAACACTAGGTTGTTTGCCCTAGGGAATGACAGCTTAGCCAGAGTGTGCTTGGCGTCTGCCTCCCCAGTACAGTAGGCTACTATGCCACTGTAAAGTAGGTCACACAAGGCACCGTGTGAGGCTAGTGTGCTGTGCCTCTGTCAAGCAGGGACACAGTGGAGATCCCAGGGGTTGAATTTGCTAAGCCACATCCATGTTGTTGGTGTGTGCTGGAAGAGGGTGGTGAGGACCTTTAACAGTAAGTGGACGTCAATAACAGACTGAGGGGAGCCTTATCTGCATTGTCTGGACAATTTCACTGTCAATACTTTGTTGTGATGATTATGAGGGATTGAAGTGTCATGCCAGTACTGTTCAGAGATGTCCTCCCTCTGTGGGCTACTGCTCTGCAATGTATTAGCTCACTCTGTCTGTTGGACAGCTCATATATGGCTGGTGTACACCTGACAGGTGTCCTGTTGTGGAGGAGTCATGGGTATATTTAGGATAGCATGATCAATGCAAACCTTCCACATGCTCATAGAATCCAATTGTCAAGGCTTATGTAGAGTGGCCTGTATACTCCCCCAGCATGTGTCCTTTGAAGTCTTCCACCCCAGTCTTCACAAGTGTAAAGTCTGCTTTTGATAAATACACTTTGTTTGTAGTGACAACCTTGCCTGGGGGTGGGGATGGGATATGGATGTCCAGGGAAAGGTGGGTATGGTCAGTTATCAACAATGGTGGTCTACCTCTGGTGTGGAACAGTGAGTACCCATGTTGCAGATGGTCAGGTGCAATATGTATTCCCCCTTGTGGCTGTGGTGAGTGGTTCTGCCATAGCACATGGACTCACAAATTGTAGTGGCTGTAGGGTAATGTTGTAGAGGCCTGAGTAGTTCCCACACACAATATACCTGTACCTGACGTTAACAACTGGAATGGTGTATGTGAACACCTGCATATCTTGGCACTGTTCCCAGGGAAGCAAAGTGTGTGTCCTGGATGTGGGAGGGGTGGTCCGAACTGGTTGTGCTGTGTGTTACAGGTCCTGCGGTCATGAAGCATGGTATAGAACATAACCTGCCAGTGCGATGTGCATATCTGACCCTGACGTAGGTGGCTGCAAATGCATATATATGCTATCCCCCACCTGATGATGTCAGCACCCTATAAATACTGCAGGTGCAGAACAGATGCCCAGTAATTTGGATAGTGTGCTTTGCTAATGCATCTCCCTCAAGTGTCATAATATAGTTAGGTAGGGGTTTGAATCCTGCAAATGCTCAGTGTGTGTGGGGGAGAGTGGGTTTGGTGTGTGTGCAAGTCTTTGTGAGGGAAATGTCCCTTTTGGTAGCTGGGAAAACACACTACAGGATGTACATTCCTCTTTCTAAACACTGGTGATGTCAGCACCCTATAAGTACAGCCGGAGAAGGGAAACCTCCCAGTAATGCAAATAGCGAGCTCTGCTAATGTGTCTGTCTTGAGTGTCATAACATACTTAGATAGGGGTTGGAATCTTTCAAATGCTCAGTGTGTGTGGAGGGGGGTTAGTGTGTGCAATTCTGTATGAAAGAAATGTCCCTTTTGGCAACTAAGAGAACACACTACAGGATGCATATTCTAAACACTGATGATGTCAGCACCCTATAAGTACAGCCAGAGAAGGGAAACCTCCCAGTAATTCAAATAGTGTGCTCTGCTAATGTGTCTGTCTCGAGTATCATAACATACTTAGATAGGGGTTTGAATCCTGCAAATGCTCAGTGTGTGTGGAGGGGGGTTAGTGTGTGTGCAATTCTGTATGAAAGAAATGTCCTTTTGGCAACTAGGAGAACACACTACAGGATGCACATTCCCCTTTCTAAACACTGATGATGTCAGCACCCTATAAGTACAGCAGGAGAAGGGAAACCTCCCAGTAATGTGAATAGTGCGCTTTGCTAATGTGTCCATCTCGAGTGTCATAACATATCTTAGGTAGGGGTTTGAATCCTACAAATGCTCAATGTGTGTGGAGAGGGGTTAGTGTGTGTGCAATTCTGTATGAAAGAAATGTCCCTTTTGGCAACTAGGAGAACACACTACAGGATGCACATTCCCCTTTCTAAACACTGATGATGTCAGCACCCTATAAGTATAGCAGGAGAAGGGAAACCTCCCAGTAATGCAAATAGCGCGCTCTGCTAATGCGTCTGTCTTGTGTTTCATAACATAGTTAGGTAGGGGTTTGAATCCTGTAAACAGCAAGTGTGTGTGTGTTGGGGAGGTGGAAGTAGGGTGTGTGCAATTACATGTGTGAGAGAACCAACCAGTACAACACACCAGCTGCTGCATTTTCCAATCTTTACACAGAAATGATGTCAGCACCCTACAAGTACAGCGGAAGAGGGCTAATCTCCCAGTAATGCAAATAGCACACTCTGCTACTGCGTCTCTCACTACTGTCATAGCACAGTTCGTTATGGCTTTGAATTCCACACATGCCACGTGTGTTTTTGTCACAAAGAATGCCCATGTGTGTGGGTTGTTGTTCACAATAATGCATGACATCGATTAAACCAGTAATGGCAATGGACACAGATGATGTATGTGTGTGCCAAATACACATATGTACCTGTGACCTTCAATAGTTCCCATGTCTGACGCCTGCCACATGTGAATACATGGTATTTGCACTGGATAACATTATGACTGTGGTCTTCTGTGCGGGTGCTGCATGTGGTATGTGTATATACAGTGTGAGATGGATATGGTATCATCCTAGCAGCGAGGGATACACATCTGGTCTGGGGCATATAGTCTACATGTTGTTGATGAACAGGTGCTGCATGTTTTCACCTGTTGTGGGAGTGATAACAAGTTGTTCCATAGCAATGCAGTGACTACATGCTAGGAACCTTTCAGCTAGGGTGTTGTAGCTACAGTAATTCATCAGCATTCAGTAATACGTCAGCATTCCTGGTGAGGATATGATGCCAACCAAGGTCAGGGTCATACCAGCCTGTGCTACATGCTGAGAGAGCCCTTCCATGTTCCCTATCATGTAGTCCAGGGAGGTACATCACAGGTCAGCCATAGTGGCATGGACAATGACTGAGTCATGTGTCCATGCCTCTGACTGACCTGTATGCTTGTGTTATGTGGTGGACCATAGTGCCCCACGGGCATATCACTGTGACCTTCACCTTGTCCTGCCTGGTGAGCGGGACCTCACTGTACTGGACAATAAAGGTACCTAACACAACTGTAGCAGGTGTGTTGTCTAGCCGTACAGGCTGTGACTGTTTGGCACACAGGATTTGTGTGCTATGTGTTGCACGTGCTGTGTTCCGGCTTAACGTATGCCTGTGTGCCAGCTGCAGAGGTGTCTGCTGCTCAGGCAGTATGCTATTCTGAGGCTCCACAAATGGCCCAGTGTGTTCACGTGTTTGGATTACTGTCAGTGTAGGTCTACATCAGACTGGTATTGTAGTCACTGTAGTATGTCATGCCACCTGACAGGTTATGCCAGTACTGGGTTCAGAGTGCTTAGTCCCCAGTTTGGCTATGTGGTTGCATCTCATACATGTGTTGTACGCCCATGTGTAGGGGAGAGGGTTGACTGTGTACATGTGGCAGCTGTGACATTGCCACATGACCCACATATTCCACAACTGTACCATAGAGGTGACTGACAAGTGACCTTTGCACATGCTACCATAGTATTGTGATTGCCATGGTGATTAACAGCACATAGGGCCAATGGGGAACAAGGTACATAGGTTCATAGTTTCATAGGTTCATACTAGGCTATCTGCCCTAGGGCATTTATAAGCCTAGCCAGAATGTGTTTGGCTTTCGCCACCCATTTTAAATTTATTTTGCTATGCCCTTTTTCGAGGTTAGTATACTGTGCCTCTGTCTAACAGTGACACAGAAGTGATACCCGGGGTAAACCTACAATCTCCCATCCATTAATCAAGATTCCTCTTGAAGAGAGTCAATGAGGGACTCTGCCTAACCTGGACTGGGATTTTATTCCAGAGTGAAGGGAGCCTCTGGGTTATGAATCTGTCCCTCCAGCATGTCCTATTTATTTCAGTGCTGAGGTTCAAGTCTCTCAAGCGTGTAGCTTGATGGGATTTGGATTTTCTGAGGTGCAGCATGTCCATTAATTCCGGGTTAGACATGGCTTTATATGTCAGGCACAGATTGCCTCTGAACAGGCGGTATGCCACTGAGTAGAGCTGGAGTTTCTTTAACCGGGCAGCATATGGCATCTGTTTGAGCCCTTTGATCCTCTTGGTGAGGTACTTTTGGGGTCTTTCCAGTTGCTGCAGGTGTCTGGTAAGGTACATCCCAAAAGGGGCATTGTACTCAATTATGGGCCTGATGAGGGATGAGTAAAGAGGCACGATGACCTCCCCTGATCTAGATGTGAATCCCTTCATGATTTGGTGGGCTATATAAAATGTTTTTCTAACCACTTTGGCCACGTGGTTGTCAAATGAGAGATTGCTATCAACTTGGGTCCCCAGGTCCCTAATTACTTCTTCTGTACTTAATGGATTACCACCTATGTGGTAATTTGTGGGCACTTTGTTTTTGCCAAAGGGGATGACTATACACTTTGTGGCATTTAGCTTGAGGCCATGGCTCTGGCACCAGTTGTCTGTTTCTATGAGGCCCTTTTGGAGGATACTTGTGTCGGTTGGAGAGTTGATTATGGTGCCCAGTTTGCAGTCATCTGCGAACTTGGTCAGCCACAGTCCTTCCATGTTGGCCTGTACCTCTGAGAAATATATACCAAACAAGAGAGGTCCCAGGACTGAGCCTTGTGGGACACCACTTGTAACTGGTTTGGAGTCTGACATGGCCCCAGCAATTCTAACCATGTGGGTTCTGTCCTTGAGCCAGTTTGCAATCCATCTAGTGACATAGGGGTTTATATTTAAGCTGGTGAGCTTATCTATAATGCCAGAGTGGGGTATTGTATCGAAGGCTTTTGCGAGGTCCAGGTAGGCTGTGTGGACCACCTTCCCCTCGTCAATGGCCTTGGTGACTGTTTCAAAGAAATCAACCAGGTTTAAGAGGCAGGATCTGCCCTTAACAAAGCCAAACTGGGTAGGATCCAGTGTCTGTAGGTCCCCAATATCTTTATTTATGAGGTCCATGATGATCCTTTCCATAGCTTTGCAGACCAAGCTAGTCAGGCTTATGGGGCGATAGTTTTCAGGATTCGTTGAGGCACCACCTTTATAGAGAGGGACCACTGTTGCTGTACACCACTCTTTGGGCACATATCCTGTAGTAAGGCTGAGACTGAACAGTAGTTTTATGTTTGGGTTTAGCTCTTCTTGGAGTTCATGTAGGACACAGCCCGGGACACCGTCTGGTCCCATTGATGCTGTGTTTTTTGCTTTGGAGAGGACGGCTCTTACCTGAGCATCTGAGATGGCAGGGGGGCAGCACTCTGCTGGGATAGATATTTGCCCTTTTGGTGTGGGGGGGGGAGTTTGCACTGAACCTGTCAGCTAGGATGTTGGCAATGTCTGTGGGTTCGGTGTATTTTTTGTCATTTTGGACTAATTCTGAGCATATCTGGGAATTACCACCCAGGTTCCTAACATAACTAAAGAAAGCCTTGTGATTATCCTTAGTGTCCTGTGCAATTTTCTCTCGAAGCTGGCCTTAGACAATTTTATGAGTGCCTGTAGTTTTTTGCTAATACTGATCAGTGATGCCTTCCCTTTTTGGGATTTTGCTCTATCATTTAGTAGCTTCCTACTTCTATTGTATAGTTTGTTTATGGCTGGGGTCCACCAGACAGGACGTCTGCCTTTGGAGGATTGGGTCTTGGTTTTATTTGGGATCGCATGATCCATGCATTCCTGAAGGTTTTCATAGAATGCGTTTATAAAGGATTCTGCAGTCTGGGCCATATTTTCCACAGGCCCGGGGGCTTTGAAGGATTCCACCTCGGTTTTGAGGAGTGTGAAATTTTCTTTAGAGAAGTTTTTCACTGTGGTTTTCTGGGCAGGGGGTGGGGTCGGGATGTGAATATCCAGTGAGATTAGTTTATGGTCTGATCTTACCAGTGAGGGATACACTTCTGGCCTGGAGCACAGAGTCCCCATGTTGGTGATGATCAGGTCCAGTATGTTTTCCCCTCTTGTGGGAGTGGTAACACGTTGTTTCATAGCATTTGTGTTTATAAATTCTAGGAACCTTTGGGCTAGGGTGTTGGAGCTAGAGTAATGCTCCCAGTCTATGTTTGGGTAGTTGAAGTCGCCCAATATAATGGTGTTTGGAGAGACCTTCATATTTTCCAGTGTTCTCAGGAAGGCTGAGTGGGGTTCCTCGGTTTGGGAGGGTGGTCTGTAGCAGGCTATAAACTGGAAGGCAGTTTTACCCACTGTTAGTTGCACATGGATAGTCTCTGATGCTTCGTGCTTTGCCACCAACCTGGAGGTGTGGGTATCTTTGATGAATATCGATTACTCCCCCTCCTTTTGTGGTTCGGTCCAAGTTTTGGGGCTGAAAAGCATGGTATGAGGTATAACCTGGTAGTGCTGGGGTGCTCTCGGTAGCCCTGAATCAGGTTTCTGTTACTGCACAGATATCGATGTTCTCCATGATAAGGAGAGTTTCGAGTGCATGCATCTTGAGGTTTAGACTTCTGGTGTTGAGTAGCATTACTCTTAGTTTCATATCCCTTGTGATACCTATGGAGGTGGGTTTGTCCTTTGAGCCTTGCCTAAAAAAGGCACTATGGGGGTAGCAAGAGCCTTTGCCAATATCCAAAACCCCAGGGGTGACAGGTGCAAGCCGTCCCTAGCGAAGCAGGTGGTTCAACAGAAGGTGAGTATGTGAGGGTGTAGTGCCTGTGATTAGTTAGCACTGGCATATATGACTGCTCACATGGACAAATGCCAGGTAAGTCATATGCAATGTGTCACAGGCAACGTACATGTGAACAGGACAAACAGTGACATTCTGTCAAGTGAGACATGGACATACATATAGTAAGCTATGCAGATGTCACTAGGAATCCACAGAACTCTGTAACTCTGCATTGCAGGTGGGATCAGTGTTCCAGGGTAACTGCAAGCAAACATGCATGCAAACAAAGCTACAGTAAGCAGGGCTGCATGTAGTCCATTGTGCAACAAACAAGCTGTACCACTTCCAGTAGGTAACAGTGCAAATATGCAGGCATTATACACGTGTACATGGAAATACACAGGTCAGATGGCTAGGGTCCAGTCTCAGCGCACACAAGTGTACAGATCATGTACCGTCAGGATGTACAATAACTGGATGGAAACCCAGGTGCTCATACCTGCAGTAATACATATGTCAAATAACAGATACTGAGCCTTCACTCAGTGGTTCCATACTTAGTAGGATGTATGCTACCTGGCCTGCCACCACAGTATCCCTGACATTTATGGGGACTCTCCCTCCTGTGAAAGTTAGTTTTGTGTGTTGGGGCTGTCTAGCATGGTATGAGATGTGAGCTTGCAGTGCTAGGGTGCTCCTGTGTGTCCTGTACCAGTCGTGTAGTACTGCACACATATCAACATCCTCAAACATCCGCATTGCAGAGTCCAGTGTGGGCAACATGCCACTTGCAGTTTACATGTCCATAATTGGGTATCAATTCTTTCATTACTTTATCCCCTGTGCTACCTATGTATGTAGCCTGCTGACATCCTTATCACCAGTACGCCAACATGTTCAGATGATACACTATGGTACTTACCATGGGTGTAGACAACAGTACAAGACAATCATACCCTTACTGCATCAGGCATGCTGGGATATACCCACAATTATATCAGCACACAGTACTGTTAACAACATGATACTATTACTACATGTCTATGTAGTCACCCTGTGCATCAGCAACATGTTAACCTGTACCTGCACTGATGTTACAGATTGCAGGAGGTGGAACAGTTTCATCATATGCACAGGGTGTGAACTTGGTATGCCTGAGTCTGCCACTGATACCACCAATTGACATGTATGTGTATGTGTGTTGGTGAGGGACAGCAGTACAAGGTGGGGCAATGTTGATGCAGTGTGTGCGTGTATGCGGTAGCCCTAGGTGTTGTCAATTCGCATGTGTGTATGGATGCACACAGTTCCACCTCATGGCTGCCATATACTGGTGTTTGTGGACAGCCACAGACTATACCTGCCAGGTCATACAGATCAGTGTCTCTGGCCACGGACACAGTACCTGTGCCTTGCAGGGGTGCTACGGACCTCATCCAGTACCAATCCAGACTGAGTACTATCATCAGAAGCAGGTGTTCATTGACTGGACACAGATCCCTGTCAGGCCTGTCCAGAGCCACGTGCACATGGTCTCCTGGGGCGGTCTGATGACAGCACAGACCCAGCATTGCTGGGGCTGCTGCTGGCACTATGGGGGCGGCCACGGCCCTGTTGTCATCCACAATGGCTGCCAGCTGCTGCTGGCATACGCCCACGTCGATGCCTCAACCATCCACCATCGCCCTGGCTCATGAACATGTAGTTGTGGAACTGATCCAATATGTCCCCACAATGTCTGTCTATGACATCGGTGAAATTACGGATGGCAGCCGCAATGTCACACATACTGTCAGTCATGGCTGTGCGACATGCTGTCAGCTCCCTCAGACCCTGTCTGGTGTACCATTCCATACGTGACTGTGCCTGCATGACAGCCCGAAACATAGCTGAGGTTGTAAGACCTCTGTGGGCATGTCTGACAGGGGCAGTATGCCCACGGATGCTCCCACGAGAACCCTTGGACATCTGTCTGTGTGGTACCATCTCAGGGCCATGCCCATGGCTGCTGTGTGGGGAAGCATGTGCCACAGATACCACATTAACCTGGTCAATGCCTACTGTATCCTGTCCGTCACCTAGGGACATTGGTGACAAAGGGTGTATTGGCAGGATAACTGTGCACATTGATGGGGTTGACAGCTGTGTACTGTCAATTGGCTGACCAATGATGGACCCTGGCATACCTCCCTGTACCATTACACAGATGTCATCATTATCAGTACCCGTGGCACCTGATTCAGGTTCCCTGCTGCATGACACCAGAGCAGCACCAGAACCTGTGGGAGGGAAACAGGAAACACAGTTTACAATGTATACACAATGTTACCAGTGATGCACACATGCACACTTGCACAGGTGCACACATGCACACATGCACAGGTGCACACATGCACACATGCACAGGTGCACACATGCACACATGCACACGTTCACACGTTCACACATGCACAGGTGCACACATGCACACATGCATAGGTGCACACATGCACACTACTCAGTATGCGAGATATCAACACACAGACACAGACACACCTGCATGCATACACAGAGCACTACTCAGTAAGCCTAATATTACTATTACTATCAAGACTATTAAAGGTATTGTTAATACACACTCACCAGCATGGATAGGCTGCATTGCTGTTAGACTGGAGGGACCTGCAGAAGTGAGGAAATTAATGTCAGTGGGCACAACTGTGCCATTGTTACTGAGTATGATACAGGTCAGTAGTACAATAGTTGCCTTTCACAGGTCAGCTGCTGATATTGAGAATATCACACTTGCACATTAAATACTATGATGACAGCTACAAACCAAGGACACACCTCACACATGCATTAACTACCAGTGTACACAACAGTCAACTATACATATGGCATATTACCTGCACGCTCGTAGTCTTGCTGCTGTGTGGCTCCAGCCTCCATCATAATGCAGGTCTGCTGCTGTTGTTGTTGTTGTTGGCGGGCTGGAGCCACAACACTTATGAATAGTCCCACCAGTCTGGTGAGTGGGGGATGTGTAGCCACCCCACCACCTGTGGCAACCTGTTGCCTGTGGATATCCGACACACGCTGATGGACATTTCTGATTAAATCACTGCAGTGATGTCGTACCTGCTCATATGTCCTATTATGCGTGCCTATGTCATTTACCCGACGGACCAGGTCTTGCCACAGTGCAGCCCTCTCCTGCTGATTCTGGCTGGTGCGGGAAAACAGTATTGCATAATCCCGCACCAGGCTCTGGTGTATCTCCTCATCCTCAGCTGCAGAGTACGCTGGATTGCGCTGGTGAGCCATGGTCCCAAAAAAGGAAATAACATGATATCAGCAAAATATGTCAGCAGAATTTGGCACACATACTACTCAACTGTTGTGATACAACATATCTCACATATATAGCATCTGTCTATTGGTGGATACACATGTAAATGGCCAGGTATCAGTGCTCAGCCAACAACTGTGCAACAGTACCTGGCACACTCCATATGACATACTACCAAACCCCAGCAGTCAGAACACTGATTCAGGTCCAAAGCACCTCCTCACTCTGGGCGTTTGTATCGAGGTACTGTATGGGGTACATCATCAACTACTGTGAGCTGACCACAAACTTATTGCCCTGGTTATACAAATCCCACCTCCACCACCAGCACAAACGACTACAGTGAATCACATTTCAAATGCAAACTTTACACTTTGTAACACTGACATGGTATCCTTTAAGCCCACTGGGCCAGTGGAAGACACAACCCACAATGCTGACCCCTTCACAAATGATTTCTATGGACATCTCCGAGAATGCATGGATCATGCAATCCCATATAAGACCAAGACACTCTCCACAAAGGGACAGCATCCTGTCTGGTGGACCCCAGCCATAGACAGATTGTATAACAAAAGATGGAAGCTACTGCAAGACAGAGCATAATTCCATAAAGGGAAGGCATGTCTGATCAGCACTAGTAAGGAGTTATTTTCTCTCATACAAACATCCATGGGCAACTTTGAGAGGAAATCAACGGGGACACTACAGATAACCACAAGGCCTTCTTCAGTTATGTTAGCAACCTGGTCAGAAACCCTCCAATATGCTCATAGTTAGTACACAACAACAAATAATTCACTGAACCCGCAACATTGTGGCAGACAGGTTCAGTGCAGGTTTCCCCCCTCCCTCTCCCCCAAACTAAGACATACTTATCCCAGCTGACTGTAACCTCCCTGTCATCACAGATGTCCAGGTGAGAGCCGCCCTCAGAAAAGCAGAAAACACAACATGAATGGGACCTGATGGTATCCCCGGTTGCATGCTACATGAACTCCAAGAGGAGCTAAACACACATATAGAAGTGCTATGTAACACTAGCCTGACTACAGGATATGTACCTGTACACGGGCGTACAGCAGCAGTGGTTCCACTCCACGAAGAAGGCACCTCTACATACCAATACAATACAACACAATACAATACATTACAATACAATACAATACAATATGCTATTGCCCCTGGGACTACAGCAGCATACTGTTCTGCTACCCTGACCGTTGTGACACGTGATGTGATGGTACCTGCTCCTGTCAAACAGTTACACAGGGTGACTCATATGGCATATTACCTATCTGACTAACATTCAGCAGGAGTATGTGTGACATGTACTCATGGGGAGTCTTGCTTCTTAATGCTGTGTGGTTTATTGCAGGGTATGTCTTATCTGTGGGTAGGAACCTGTACCTCCGCCATGTGCTCTCTACTGCAGTGTCACGGACGACACACAGCAGTCATTTAGGTTGTGGATGGTGTGAGGTGTTACTATGGTTGTTGGACATCTGTCATGGGTGTGACTTAAGTATGTAAATCCAGGAGTGGTAACCTCTATGTGGGTAGTATGTGTGTACTCTGTGGTGTTGTCAGTCACTGTGCATTGGTAATGTGTTTGAGTGCATTGTCACAGTGTTGTACATGTCACTGTGTCCTTCTCCATATCTGTAGCTGTCATGTGAGGTACATACCGTGGCAGCCATTGTGTGGTGTGGTGGGGTACACTGACCTACATGTCCATAGCTGACACACCATGTCTGCTGACACATACCGTGTACAGGTATTCCAGGTATAGTGTGCCACTGTGAATATCATTGGGGGGACTATTGTACACATTTATGACCCTGTTCACCCCTGACACATGCAGTGGTGGGCAGCCAATCACATATCTGGTGGTTACTGGTGTAGGTGATTTGAAATGGGGTATGGTACTCCAGTTTTGACACTGGTGTTCACGCCATGCCTTTGTCACCAGGCACCTATTGCAATACATCTGTACACATGTGCCTCACTCAGAATATATATACATCTCTCTCTCTCTCTCTCTCTATATATATATATATATATATATATATATATATATGTATATATATATATATATATATATATATATATATATATATATATATATATATGTCTATATACATATATATATATATATATATATATATATATATATATATATATATGTCTGCATACATATACACATATATATATACATCGGTGTACATATATTGCTATAGATATGGAGGGGGGTGGGACAGGGGAAGTGTGAGATCGTCATATACAGTCATATCTGTAGATAGTCAGATCTGTCTGTCTATGTATATGTATCTACATATATCTATATCTGTATGTGTGTATTACATATATATGTTTGTACATATTCTATCTATCTACATCTGTCTATGTATTCCTACATCCCTCTCTATGTATGTATGCACATATACATATTATATATATATATATATATATATATATATATATATATATATATATATACATACATACATATATTGACTTACATACGTATCCATATGATAGATAGGTATATCAACATGTTTGTTTACAAAACTGTATACACACACTAACATACTGCTAAACATACATAACTGTGAAACCTACTTTGTACATTGCACTACAACCTACATTCAACCTACATTGATATGTGCACATAGATGCCCTCACATACATATGTATGTACAGCCTTCACTGATAGTTGCTGTATGTCCCCTGCCCTATGCACATCTTCATATACATATGGATACAGACCAATGACACATATGGAGGGTTCACAGTATGTAGACTTTTAAAGTATTACTTTACATTACCTGTTTGTCACAGCTGCTTGCGTTGCCGTCTGGTTTGGTGTCCTGCTGCTCCAGTTGCCAGTTGTCAGCTTTGGAGTGGTTGTTGCTGACTGATTTTGTTTGTGTATGTTTTTTTTTTCTCTCGCTCTCTCTCTCTCTGTCTCTCCCTACCTCCACAGGGTGCAATGAAAGTATTGCATGTGTGGACTGGGAGTACAGCATGCTTTTGTAGGTATCTGCATATGTCCATGTGATGGCCTCTGCACCAATTGTTAGCCAGCATTTGCTAATTGCATGCAGCCAGTTGTGTACTGATTGCAGTTCTCACTGTGATTCCAGGACAGTGTTATAAAAAGGTATGTGAGATAGGCATAGCCCTTTCAGAGTTTAAGGGCAGGGACCATGCTGGTATGCTGTGGACACTGTTTTGTGAGTGTAAAGGTTAGTATCCCTCTCATATTTCTGGCTGTGTTGTAGATTAACATTTCTCCATTCATTTCTCCAGTTTCCTGTACTAAGTGTGTATGTACACTGACACCTAAGACTACTACTACTGTTTATGTGTGTGTGTGTGCTTTCCTGTGGGACATGTGGTGTAACTGGTATATAGCAGTGGCTCTTGCACTTTGTTGCTATGGCTTCAATATTTGCCCTTTACATTCACTACTTGTATGCCTGCTAGGTGTCTTGACTGTAGTGTGTTGCTGTGGCTTTCCTAATTTCCATGTACATTCACACCTTGGAATGCTTGCTATATCTGCTAGGGTGTTACTGCATGCAATGTGGTCTGGCCATGGTGTAGGCCTTGACATCTATTAGGGTATTTGAGTATGCTGCTGAGCAGGCCCCAGAGACTCTCAGGTGCATCTTTTATCTGCCTCATGGAATGGTACATATCAGTAGGGTACACCCATTAAATTGTCTGGTATTCTGCAGTTGTGACAGTGGGATAGCATGAGCATATGTATTACTACACTATTTCTGCCGTGAAAGTGGTGCATACTTTCAGTACTTCATAGTTACTATTGCATGTGTTGTAACACCTTTCTGCCTACTGTTTGTACATTTCACAGGGAGTCTGTGGGGCATCCCTGTAACTCAGTCACGGTTGCTATGTCTAGGCTCTTAACTATTCAAATATGGCAGTGTCAGACCTCTCAAGTGTACAGATATTTGCAGGTTGTCCACATTTTTGCCTCATATTTTGGTCCATATCTCATAAACAGCTTTTTCTGGCAAATCACTCTGGGCTCAAGTCAGACTATAGTGTCAGACATTTCAGTTTTAGACTTCATACCCTTCCAAACATCCAACAAAATGCAGAACCTGTTACTCTCTCAACTGTCTAAGTTTGTTGTAGCATTATTTGGAATGTGTCCCTGTTTTTGGGCCTTTGCTCCACATTTTTTATTACTTAGTCCGGATGTGTTCCTGTAAGAGGTTATGGGGTATGGGCAGTGATGATCCTGCTGTGAGTATGTGTGTGGCTTGCAAGGTGCTACAGTGACAGTATTACCTACTAGCTACCAACTAGCATGGCTGTTTCTGTTCACACACTACTATTATAGCAATCCACTACATTTGACAGTTAATATACATGACATGCTTTGTGTACTACACATCCTATATTCCCTTTACATTCATTCCTACTATTACATGATATATTTATTGTAGTACAATGTTCTTATATAACAGTCACAGCTTAGTGGTAAGTCATGCAGACTACTGTTTCCAAGGTCCTGGGTTCGGGACTGACAGTGGGATTTTATTTTGCTTTTGAGCAGACTACAGGACTTGTCATTCAGAGTGACTAAGGCACTTTTAAGCAGTTGTAACCGGGTTAGTGCTGGTTTGCGCGGAGCTCACGCATGCGCACTGGCGTTCAGCTCTGCGCACACCCGCTTACAACTGCTTAAAAGTGCTTACTCTTGCGCACACCCGCGCTATTTTCTTTGAAAGAAATGAAAACGGGGAGACAGGAAAGTGGTGAAAAAGGGGTCACAAAGAGGGTAAGACAGTAGGGAAACAAGCTCGGGTTTTGCAGGAGGGATGTAGGTAAGGCCCATAGCTGCCCATTTCTTCATCAGCAACAGCTGTGCATATGTTTGTAATTTGGTGTGACATTTGAAACCTTCCACCCCTGAGAGAGGTGTAAGGACAACAATAATACGTGTTGTACAGCCAATTGTAATTGACAGTTTCCATGTCCAGCAGACATGTGTGCAAAATGGGCAGCTATATATGGGGCGTAATTTTGTGGGTACAGAGTGCCCTTTATTTATTTATTTTTTTCAGGTGAGAGTGGTATGTCAGGTACGGGAAGTCGGTATAGCTGGGGAGGTAGGTTGGGTAGGTTAACAGACAAGACAAACAAGATGCATACAGGGGCGGTGTATGACACATGTGGGGGGGGTTACACAATTGACGGGGATGGATGTTTGGATATCTAGAGCCCATGAGCCCACAGATGGCAACAGTGGAACTGATATCCCCACCCATGGGCATTTGCCACTGTGCCTTCACGGCCCAGGACAGGGTTGTGCTGGGGGCTGTGTAGGCCGGGCAGCAGGCACGCCTGTTAGTTGTGCCACCTGTGCCTCAAGCTGGCGTAGGGTCCCAAGAACAGCTTCCCAGATCTCCCTATGCACCACAGTCCGGACATTATGGAGGGTGAGTGGATGTTCTCCTCTGGCCACACTTGCAGAGGGGGGACGAGCCCCATCCCCTGCAGCGCTTCCACCCACAGGTGGCACAGGGCCACCGGAGGAGGGTCCGGCCTGGGCACTACTGCCAGGTGCACTCGCCAGCTGAGGTGGGAGAGGTGGGTCCGCTGGAACCCGCCTTCCCTGTCGTCCTATGTTTTGCATTATGTCATGACAGTTTGGGTTAGTAACGTACAATACCATTCACAATTAGTTGTAACAGCATGCATTAGTATTCCCATTAACCAGACACCCAGATATTCAAACCATTGAACAGCAAGCATAACACATGCATATTTTGAACAGCAATACACAGTCCAACAACATGCAGGGTTGATTGATGGCAACAGGCCATTAGGTTTGGATGTATGAACAGGGCAGATGCATCAATGTACATGCAAATATGTATGAACCAACAGGACACATGTCCAGGGGTGTTAATTGTGATTGCACATACCAATTTCACGTGGAATGGATTATATGTGGTTATAGGGTAGGGTGAAGAAAATTTAATTAACAACTTCAAATACCAATACATATGCTGTACATTTCTAATAGCTGCAGATATATACACACTACAGTTCTACCTACAGTTTCCTATGTGATAACTAGTTGGTGATAGGAATGTTACTGCTACATCAATATACATTTTCATTTTTATTCATATTTTATTTTATTTTATTTTTTATTTTACATTTGTTGACCGGGATAGTCCAGCTGGATACATATCCGTTTTCAGTGGAGGCCCGGGGAGAAAAGCTCCAAGGACAGAGGTACAAGAGCACATATTACAAACATTACAATGGAAATTGAACATGTGGTATAATGCATTAAATACACTTATGATATTAGAGAAGTACCAAAAAATAGTGACAGAAGAGCAAATATTCCAAGCAGTACAATAGAAATTAGACATATAGTACAGTAAGTTGGTACGCTTCTAATTATGGGTTAGAACAATAAGTAAGTAAAAAAGATGGGATCCTAGGATGAAAGGAGTTGGTAAGGTAGAATGTAAAGGTTATAAGGTGACCCGTTTGAGTTGGGTTACATGGTGGCTAGTCTAGGCCATAAGGGGTCGTGGGCAAGGGATATTAATCAGGGTTAGGGCATGGGCATAACCATTGGGTTTTTAGAAACGCTCGGAGGTGAATTTTAAATTGGTCCAGAGTGGTCAATTGTCTAAGGTTGCTTGGAAGGGCATTCCATAACTTGCCAATGGAATTGGCATAGAGAGCATCCCCTCCTGAATTGTTTGGTTTGATGGTCAATACTTGACTAATTTTGGATGACCTAAGGGATGATAGATTTGAATAGGAGGTGAGAATGTTGTTGAGAGAGGGAGTTTTGTCAGGGTGTTTAATGATTTTGAATGCCTCGGTAAGCTGGTTAAGTTTCAGAAGATTAGGCAATTCTAACCATCCTAGTGTTCTAAGGTTTAGGCAGTGGTGGGTTCGGTAGGGCATACCGGTGATAAATCTAGCTATGTGGTGATAGGCAGTGGATAGTTTATTAAGCTCTTTTTTGTGAAGGAAGGAGAATATAGGGGAGGCATAAAGGAGGGTGGAGAGGAGGTGAGTTCTGGCAATGGTTAGCTTGGTGTGAGGGGTTAGGAATTTCTTTATCCTGTACATGGATCCAAGTTTCTTGTTCAGTGTTTTAGTGGTCAGGTTCACGTGCATGTCAAATCTAAGTTTGTGGTCTATTGTCACCCCAAGTAGTTTGGTGTGGGACACTGGATAGATTTTGGTGCCATTGTTAGCAGAGACAACAAAGATAGGAGTTTGGGTGCTGGGAAATTGTAGACTGGGAGGTATTGCTGGAGAACGGAAGAATAAAAGTAATTTGGTTTTGGTTGGATTGAGTAGGAGTTTTAGGTTTGAGAACCATTTTTCTACTAATGAGAAGCAGATTTGGGTAGTAGCTTGAAGGTCGGTGAGAGACGCCAGAACAAATAAGGGTAGAGTCGTCTGCATATTGGATGCAGGTGGTATTGGGAAGGACTGAGTGTAAGTCATTAATAAAGAGAGAGAAAAGAAGGGGACCAAGGATAGATCCTTGAGGGACACCGATATTAGTGGGAAGAAGGTCTGAGATCCTATTATGCCACTGTACTGCTTGTTTTCTATCAGAGAGGTATGCGTTGAACCAACTAATGGTGGATTTGCTAAGGTTGAAGGTTTCAAGTGTGAGGAGAAGTTGTTTATGGTTAACCATATCAAATGCTTTTGAAAGGTCAAGAAAGAGCGCAGAGGAAATTAATTTGTTGTTCCGGTTGCAGTTAATTGAGTCAACAAAGGAGAGAAGAGCAGTGGTGGTGCTGTGATGTGGACGAAAGCCATGTTGGGAATTAGATAGGAGTTTGTTTTGGGTAAGGTGGGTGATAAGTTGCTTGTGAATGCAGCGTTCCATAATTTTGGATAGAGGAGACAGGATTGCAATGGGTCGATAATTAGATGGATCAGTGGAGGGACTCCTTTGTGGAGGGGAATAATAAAGGAGGTTTTCCAGATAGAGGGGATCGAGGCTTCAGAGATTGCACGGTTAATAAGGATAGATACAGGGTAAGCAATGGCATCAGCAGCTATTTGCAAGTATTTAGCCGGAAGTAGGTCAGCCGCTAGGGTGGTTGGTTTAAGTTTTTTTAGAAGGGTACGGATATAGGAGGTAGAGGTGGGTGCTAAGCTGAAGGCAGGTTGATTAGGAACCTTGAGGGTGGTTGCGGCCGAGGGGGGGGAGGTAAGCTGACTGGCGAGGGACTGGATAGTCTCAGTAAAAAAAGAGTTGAAAGAGTTTGCTATCTCACTTGGATCTTTATCCATAAGTGTTGCAGGTGTGGGGGTGGAAGATTTACCTGGATGGAGGAGTTGGTTGAAGCCAGCCCAAAATTTTTTAGGGTTGTGTTGGTGCTTATCTTGGAGGTGATAGAAATATTGCTTTTTATCGGATGTAACAGCTGCTTTAGTTGAATTTCTAAGCTGAAGGAATTTGTTACGGTCTAGAGGGGTTTTAGTGGTTCTCCATTTGTTCCATGCCAGGTTTCTAAGTTTAATTTTATTTTTTGTGTCATTAGATAGCCAAGGTGCGATACGATCCCTGGTTCTAATGAGTCGTTTTGGGGCATGGGAGTCCAGTATTTTGAGGAAAGTGTCATTAAAATGGGATACACTTTCTTCTAGGGGAAGGGTTTTTAGGATAGACCAGTTGCATGCTTTAAGGTCAGCGAGAAATAGATCCGGGATGAAATTCTTGCTGTTCCTAACAAGTCTGGTTAGGGGGGGGTAAGTATTTGGGCATTTATGTTTTGTTATAAAGGTAATGAGGTGGTCACTAAGGTCATTGGGGAGGGTCCCCACGGAATAGTTGGAAGGGTCTTTGTTTGTAAGTATCTAGTCTATGATACTATCTTTTTGTAGGGGATAGCCAATTCTAGTGGGAGAGAGAATAAGTTGGGAAAAACCATGTAAGTTAATAGGGAGAGGGTTGGAATGAGAGGAGTATAGAGACCAGTCAATGTTAACGTCTCCTAAAATTATTGTTTCTTGTGGGTAGAAGGTGGAAAGCCAGT
Organism: Protopterus annectens; assembly: GCF_019279795.1. Taxonomy (NCBI): domain Eukaryota; kingdom Metazoa; phylum Chordata; order Ceratodontiformes; family Protopteridae; genus Protopterus; species Protopterus annectens. Next base: position 1,364,224,532 of record NC_056731.1, read on the forward strand.
TGAGGGTTTGTTCAAGGATTTCAGTGTTACTCCCTGGGGGTAAGTAGGTGACTATGAGATTAATACTTTTTTGGTTATTTAGGGTTAGTTTTAGGGCAATCAATTCTTGGTTACGGAGAATTGGAGGTTGAAGGGGATGTCTGGTAATGTTCAAGGAGTTTTTGAATAAGACTGCTATTCCTCCACCCTTTCTTGTAACTCTATCTGCCCTGAGGATGTTATACCCAGGTGGGATGATTTCCTCATCCTTGGTGATAGGTTTGAGCCATGTTTCAGAAAGACACATGATGTCAGGGGAGTGAATTTCTAGCAGAGCGTGAAGGTTGTGAACTTTGTTGTTGATGCTTCGTACATTGAGGTGAAGCATATGGAGTGAGCCTAATGGGCTTCTAGTAGTGCTACCGGAATCTAGGTTTAGGTCACTGGAGGGGCCAGGGTTAGGGTGGATGTCACCGTCTCTAGTTATGGATCTTTTTAAATGGTCAAGTATTCTTTGGAGTTTAATTATTAGAATGAGATTATCTCTAGATGAGGATAATTTTGGGTAAGAGAGGGTGAGGTGGAAGCAGTAGAGATAGTTGTTAGAAGTTGGGTAAAAAGAGGGATGAGTACAATTGAGGGTGACATTGGTGTATAGGGAGGTTTGGCTCTGTTCAGCTACATCATCCTGCTACATTTGCTTTATATAGCTATAGACAACTGTGGATGTTTGGTATTTCAGACAACCATACTATCTGCATATTGCAGACTGAGAGCAACATATCCAGATTTTGGGATACACATTCCAGCTGCAGTAACATTTTCAAAACATTTTGCAGTTTGGTTCTGCTTGTCACATTCATTTCATTCTGTACAGACTGCAGTATACTTTATTCAGGAGTTATTACTACTTTATTGGTGGATTCATAACTCTTTCTCACACTCTCTCACTTGTTTTATTTTTACAATTCAGGATGGTACTTAATTCTAGGCTTTATTGACATGTTTTACCTGTAGTTATTACAATCCTTTCCAACAGTCTCACTTCTGTCATGTTTCTGTATTTCAACAGGGATATATTTCACACATGTTTTACTCAGCTTCTGCAGCTGTACTTTTCAGCCTGCTGCAGGTTATGTACTATTATATTACAGGTGGGACATCTTTATTTCAGACTTTTTCATTCTTCTGTTTGGATTACAGACTGCATCACACTTTTGTAATCAAGCAATACTTGCAAACCCTCTTACACTGTTACTTGCACATTTTATTACTTAGTGACTACACTGCACTCTTTTGCTAACTGTCATACTTTTATATTTATTTACAGTTACAGGAAGAGGATTACTGACCTGCCTGGTGGCGCAACAGCACCAGCCTATCGCCATAGGCTCTACGGTTCGCAGAACGGACACCTGCAGCTGTAATATAAATAAAGTAATATTGGAATACACATCTCCATAATATCAACTAGGTTAATTTCTTACATAAATAATTAGATGTAACTTACTCAGTAGTGGGGCGTTGGGCATTTGCCGGGCCTCCTGGATCCAACGGTTCAGTTGGTCCAGCTTCTGTCTCTTCTAGTCCGCATGGTGGTGACGGACCTGCTCACCAGTCCTTGGTATCCCTGTGGCACTGGTAAGATCATGAGCCAACCGGTCCCACGCCTCAGCCCTATATGCTCCCCACAGGACCTGGCCCTGCATGAGTTGGGCCTCATGATTGTGGACAAGGAGCCAAACCATATATTTGGACTCCTCAATGCCCCACCTCTGTGCTCGAAGGCAACTACCCTCACCTACACCTGACATTCTGGCTGCAAGTTGGTTCTACAATCGGTTATGCTGTATATTCCCGCCTACGGGGCTTATATATGCCGTTTTTCCTGCACTTATCTGTGATTGGCCATTTTGGAATTGTATCAGCTTCACAAAACCTGCTTTGTCATGCTCCTCTTTCTATTCATTCCTATATATTTGCTATTACTGCATTTCTAAGTGCAGCTGTCATGGCTTAGTGGTTCAGTACCTTGACTATGGTGCATGGTATCCTGGGTTTGAACCTGGCCACTGCTTTTTATATTTTATGACTGTCTACACAGGCTAGGAGGTGTGTCTGTGTAAAGGCAGTTTTGATACAGCTTGCTCAACGTTGCCCGTCGGTTAGCTTGTTGGCGCGCAGCTCCGCGCAAATGGGTTACGCTGGTTTACGCGTGGTTTGGCTGTCAGCACGCATATTACACTCAGCTCAGCTACGGGCACACAGTTTCAGTGTGTTAAAATGCTGCTCAACCCCGGGCACTCATTTTACACCTGTTAAACCACTGCTCACCTACGGGCACTCATTTTAAACCTGTTAAAACACTGCTCACCTACAGGCAGATGTACTCAACTTGTTAGACTGTAGCTCAGCTATAGGCACATCTGACATTTTTTTTTTTTTTTTATTATCTCACATTTCTTCAAAATACACGGCCCATTTCATTACATTTTACATAAAATATAATTTTATATGTGTACATATATGTCAGGGACTTGTTTTGTGCTTATTTCACTAAAAATAAAAGTTGATGTTGTGGGGGCTCGAACCATGCCTGCCTGCTCTTCAGCCGATGTCTCTACCACTACGCTATTGCTTCTTGGCTTACTTTGCATATGTAGTTCTTATATGCTTTTCCACTGACTGCTAACTGTGGCTGTTACGGCATGCCACAAACGATGCACCACGGGCAAACATCTTTACAATTTAAAAAAATATATAACATGTTCATTTATATATTTTATGTTCATAGTCTGTGGGGGCATGTGTTGTGTTGTGTTTATTCACATTTACACGGGCTCTGTCGTGGGGGTTTACTTTTGGGACTTTTACTCTTCTGGGGGCGTGTCCGTTTGCAGGGCTTGGCCTATGGACATGCCCCCTACTGTCTTCCACGGACTGTGTAAGCCTTAGGTGTGATTCAGCATGCCCTCATGCATATGCCTGACATGCTGACATCACACCGTTTAACTGCAGCTTCCGTGTAAGCCTTGTAACTCTTACATGGAGGCTTTGTGAATCCTGCCCTCTATGCCCCTAATGAATGACTTCTTTATTAATGTAGAGCAAGGGCTCACATAAGAGATTGTTAGTCTCGAGAATGAAGTTGTGAGCTCAACGATGTTTGTTAATTCATCTGCGACGTATCAAAGTATGTTGGAAAGAGTTGGTGCACTTGATAAAAAATTAGAAGCTGTAAAGCAGCAAAAACTGCTCAGAGACATTAATGATTATAACCTTGGCCACATCTCCTGGCCTTAAGATGATAAAAAAAAGGAATAACTTTACAACTAAGCGCTCGCAACAAGGCACTATGTATGAGTTACTTTTGGAGAAGGAAGTAATCAGTCCACCAACCAAATGAGTACAAATCAGAATTTGATCAATGAGATGGCCAGGGTGGTTCAGGGGGTGTCGACAATGTTAACCACCCCCCTTGTTACTCATAGGTTGGAACAAGATGTGGCAGAAAATGATTCAACGAATCAGTGTCAGACAAATTTGATGCAGGTGTCATCATCAGCATCATCGGCAGCAATGGGGGAAGCCTCAAGCATGGGGCGTCCACAGTCGAGAGGGTGATCACAACAGAGAAAAGATTTGAACTACAACAGAAAGAAAAGGAAGAACAGCAGCCCGCTACAGTTGAGCAAACAGGGGTGATGCTGACACCGAGCAGTACGATAATGGACACTATTATTAATTTATCTGATTATGTCCTGTCACCAACATATGTTAGTTTATTGAATAATGGTTTGCAGTTTGTACCTGTGTCATCTAATAATGTTGTAAAGGCGTTAATTGACCTTAGAATATTTTGTAGGAATGTCAGTTTGAAACTGATTTTTAAAGATTCAATGACTGGGAATGTATGTAAATTTAAAAAGTCTAGTACATTTATACCAATTAATTGTCCGGTTGTTAATGCATTTGTAAATGTTTGTGAACATGAAATAAGGCAACTTTATGATAGTAAAATTAAAACAATGAAGAGATTTTATAATTTAACATATGATGAATATCAAGCATTGAATGAACTAAATAGTAATAACCAGATAGTTCTTGGCAGATAAGGGGGGGTGCAACTGTTGTGTTTAACAGGCAGTTTTATATAGAGTTAATGGTTGAATTTTTGTCAGATGTTAGTATTTTTAAGAATATAAGTTTTGAAGACATCAAAAAGTTAATAGCTGAAGTTAATATGTTTGTATATGATGCACAACTCCAGGGTGACATTACACTTGAACTATTTAATTTTCTGAGAGTGCCATGTCCACAAATGCCTATTATATATGGCATTCCAAAGCTGCATAAGTCTGTGTCCCGGCCCCCAACGAGACCAATTATTTCAGGAAGGGGCTGGGTCACAGAACCACTGTCAGTATATGTACAAGGTATTTTGTATAAATATTTACCACTTTGTAAAAGTTATATAAAAGACACAGGAGATTTTTTGTCTAAAGTACATCAGTGGTATAAAAATAGTGATATAGTGGATGACTTTTTGATGGTTACACTTGACATAAGCTCACTCTTTACTGTGATTCCAAACATGTATGGCATCAACTCAATATGTGAATTTTTATGTAAGAACTCAGAAATGGATGGTAGAGCAATAGAAAATTTATGCTACATGATAGAAGTAGTACTAACTAAGAATGCTTTTCTATTTGATGGGCAAACATATTTGCAAATTTCTGGAGTAGCCATGGGTACGCCCATGGCAAATACTTATGCTAATATTACACTAAATGAATGGGAATGGGAATTTGTATATGGGAATAAGAATCAGTATAAAGATAGAGTGTTATTCTATCAATGTTTTGTAGATGATTGCTTTCTGATTTGGAAAGGAAGTGAGGAGCTTTTGGAAAAGTTTGTTGACTATTTAAATAATAGTACTTCTTTCTTAAAGAAATTGTTCTAATAATGTGATATCATATTTGGATGTACAGCTCACTAATGTTTCTGGTGTAATTAATACCTGTGTTTACAATAAGGATGTTCAAGTGAACAGATATACACATATTGATAGTATGCACGCTAAACATGTTTTTCATGGTATTGTCAAGGCACAGTTCCTACGAATAAGTAGGTTGAATACAGATAATATGAAATGTATGGAACAGATGGAAAAACTAATGCATGATTTTACCAACAGAGGATATAATAAAAATTTTGTATTTGAAGTAATGAAAGAAATATTTGATGGTAGGACAACAGTTGCCCCCCCCCTTTTTTAGTGACAAAGTAGCAGATAGTTCATCCAGGGTAAGTAATAAGGATATTGCATCTAATGTGCGATATATAACTACATATAATAGAATAACCATAAATGTAGAAACCATTATTAAGAGAAACTGGCGAATATTGATCTCTATGCCAGAATTGGAAAGTCTATTGGGAAAAAGGCCCTATTTTACATATAGGAATAGTATGAACTTAAGAAGGCAGCTTTGTTATAAAGATTTTAAGATTAACACCATGACACATTATAGTATTAAGAAAGGGACACTCCCTTGCTACAATTGTAGCTGTTGTAATAGTATTTGTCACCTATTAGAACTTGAACATCCAACAACTAAGTGTAGATTTAGTATAAAATGTCAGGCAATGTGTAATGCAACATTTGTGTTTTTTAGGTGCATGTACAAGATGTACATGTTTTTATGTAGGTAAATGCTCGAGACAGTTAAAAGACTGAATTATAGAACATAAGTCAGATATAAGGAGAAGTGTGATGACAAATCCTTTAGCTAGGCACATTACTGAATATGGTAGTACACATATTTTCAAATTTAAAGTGCTGGAAGTTGTTTATAGGAATATAAGAGGGGGTAACATGAACAATAGATTAGATGTAGCAGAATATGGGTGGATAACTAGATTAGATGCTGATAAGTTCCCTGCATTAAACAATATGGTCACTATAAAGCCCTACTTGGTCGAAAAACAAATGAAATGTAAATAATGAGAAAGTTTATATATATACATTTTATGTGTATGGGTTTAGATTTTTTTTTTTATTTTTAACAGTATGTGTTTTCGATTAATTGTTTGTTAATAGGACATGTTATTTTATTGGTTGCCTGTGTCATGTGCTACTATGTTTTGGAGAGTATAAAATAAGATGAAGTTTTTGTAAAATATATTCATTGATAACTGAGGGAGAGTACATCCCGAAAGCTTTTATCTTGTTCAATAAATTAAGTGTTTCTACTTCTGTGAGCCTTTTCTTTTTTGATCCATGTTGAGATGACAGGAGGGATAGACCTAAATAATATATCGAATGAGATTGATGTAGGTCCCCATCGGGGTTCAATGTTGAGCCAAAATTCTCCCATGCATTTACTTCGGTATTTTGTACAGAAAGCAATCAAGTCAGAGATATTATGCATAAAAATTGGGCAGTAATTAGAAGGGACAATGAAATCACTAGAGAGCAGGGCACTAACCCTATGCTTGTGTATTAAAAAGGATTAAACCTTAAAAATATTTTTGAAAGAATTAAAAAAACAAGGAAAAGTGGATACATGGTAAAAGGTGGGGCTTGTGGTTTTTGTAAACATGTCATTGAGAAGAATGAGGTCTTAGTGAACAACTACAGAATAAGGGTTTATGGTAAACACAATTGCAACACATCCAAGGTTATTTATTGTGCATTATGTTCGGCTTGCCCTTGTTTCTACATGGGCAAAACCGAACGTAAATTGAAGTCTAGAATGGCAGAACATTTTAGTGATATAAGGCTACAAAAGGATGCAAATGCCCTGGCCAGACATATAATACAATATCACGACCACAGTTTCAAATTTATTATTCTAGACACACTGTGTTTGTCTGAATGGGGGGGGGGGGTATTGCCCATTCTTTTAGAGAAACTGGAGCTTATGTGGCAATTGAGATTAAACGCTCGGTTCTGGCCAGGGCTAAATGGGGCTGAATCTATAAAATGACTGCTAAACTTAAAAGCCCTACATAGGTAACAAAATTTTTATCCATAGGTTGCATGTAATTTCCTTATTATATTTTCAATGAAGTATGTTTTACGTATTTCAATAACAACATCCTCTAGGCGGTGTGAGCAGTTGTAATTATAATCAGAGCTATTGAGGAGGAGTGTTATGTTTTTATTAATGTGATTGGGTGTTCATGGCTTAAATAGTGGATGATGAATGGATTTGTTATCTGATGAAGTTCTTTTGAAAATAGTTGCGGAACGAAAGCACTTATTTTTTAAAATGTACTGTTTTACTGTCGCATTGGTCTAGTTTATTAAAAGTTGTATTACATTTTTACATAGTTGACGATTTTTCGAAGACATCCTTAGTTGCTGCTCATTTTGTTTTGGAGACAAAGTAAGAAGCCAAGAGATAGAGGCAGAGATAATAAGAATAAAATAATTACAAGGGGACAGAGAGGAAAAGGCAGGAATGATTATACCATAAAGGCTAAAAGATGGAAGTTGATGTTGAGGAAAATTAAAAGGGAGAATGGGCAGATGGTGAAGAATAAAAAGCAAAAGAAAGAAGAACTCCACAGCTTTTGCAAAAAACTTTATACATATACCTGAGAAGTGATACAGAAGAAGAATACAACTGAATCTGGCAGTGAGTGACAACTGTAGAGGAAAACATTCTGAATAAGTAATTAGAAAAAAATCAGAAGTGAAGACCATAATGATACTCAGAAGGGGTTAGTGCAGTACTAGACAAATTCCTCATTCCTTACTATAAATTAACAGAGGAAGAAGTTAAACAAGGGCTGGCCTGGGTGTGAATTAGAAGGAAGGATGGATTCTACAATGGCTAAAACAAAGAATGTCTTATTTCCCAAGGAAGGCAAAAAGATAATAGAGTGACTAATAAACTTATAAGTGATACTACTAGCCAATAGGACCCATTAGTTTCTGACAGATCATATGCGTAGAAGACAAGTGGGTTTTATATGAGACAGATTAATGTGTTTTATAGGTCCTTACTAAGCTTATAGCCAAAGAGACTATGGAGAATCCCAGTCACTTCACCCAGTACTGATGAAAGACTACTGGTTTCTTCATTAATTAGATTTTGTCCACATATCCCAGATGAAATTTTAAAATCAGTCATCCAGATTAGTTTTAAAGTCTGTTAGGGAAGTACTTTTCTTGATATGTAATGGCAGCATATTCCACAGAGAATATGTAGAGTTAGGTAGTTGTCATGTCACTTGGTGATGTTAATGTGGAAGTATAGGTTTAGGTCACTAGAGTGGGTGTTTGATTTTCCACTGGTTCTAGTTAGGTGAAAGAGTTTACAGAGTGCTTGGTTATTTATAGCACAGAAGACTAAGCAGAGATTACCACACGTGAGTTTATATAACACTCCATAGAGGGGCAGGGGTTTTAATCTATCAAAGTAGCTAATGGTAATGAGACCCAACATCTTTCTAGTGAAGAAATGTTGAGGTCTCTCAAAAGTGTGCGTAGCAAGGTATATGCCAAAAGGGGCATTGTAATCAATGACAGGACTAATAAGAAAGGAATAAAGTGGGACTATAACTTCTCTGATTTTGAGGAGATACCACAAAGGAACATTTTATGCAAAATAGAATGATTTTCGAACCATTCTCCGGTTTGATTCTCGGCTGGGGTGCCTTCTGTGCGGAGTCTGCATGTCCTCCCTGTGGTCGTGTGGGTTTCCTCCGGGTGTTCCAGTTTCCTCCCACATCCCAAAGACATGCTGTAGGTGGATTGGACACTCTAAATTGGCCCTAGGTGTGAGTGTGTGCATGTGTGTGCCTTCTGTGGAAGGTTGGGCGCCAGGCTGGCAATTCGACACTGTAAAACTCCACTGCCAATCATGAGCGGACAGGTGATCTGCTGTGGCAACCCCTAACTGGGAAAAGCCAAAAGAAGAAGAAGAAGAAGAATGATTTTCTAACCAACCCAGGGACATGTTGGTCAGATGACCATAGTTGATAAAGAGTAGTAGTATTTTTTGACATGCATTGACAGTTGTGAAAAAGAAGGCATGGGTGATATTACGCAATTTTGAAAAAGCCTTTGACTTGGTGAAATACACTGGAGTAACTAGGAACAGGGGACATTTTTTATAAGTGGGGTAAGAATAACATATAAAGACCTCTCTGTAACATCACTGGTGAATAGACTAACAAGAGAAATATAAAAACGCTAGGGCATGACACAGATGTCTGCTAGTTCCAATCTGTTTCTCCTGATAATGGGAGATCTTTCAAGCAGAGTCAGAAAAGATCTAAACAAAACAGAAAAAAAATGAGGGGAAAACAGAAGTGACTGACTGAAAAGAGATGCTTACAAATGGCAGAAAATACAGCCAAAGCAGGGAAGATAGTAATTAGTTAAGTGGAAATGTTAAAAAAACCCAGCTAGACTAGAACATAGCTTTGCAAAGTTATGGTAAGATTGGAGATGGAGTAAGGGAGAAGAAGAAGGTGAGATAAGTCAGAGACCAGGATCAAGGTACTTGGACTAGTGGTGTGGGAATCACTTGGGGGAGGGGGGGCAAAGAGAACTAGGAGACAGAAATGAGCACCACACAGACATGGAAAAGAAAAGCCAACACAGTGGTACTTAAGATTAACATAATAAACCTTAGGGTAAACCCAAACTTGAGGTTTCTGGTCCTATGACAGGGAGAGAGAAGATGACCAGAGAGATCTAGCAGAAAACTGCATTTATATTGAAGGAGGTGACCATTATGATATCAATAAAATAATTACAAATAGGGAAATGGAGGAGAGGATGGAGGCTCTAAACTTTGAGGAAATACATATGATGACATATTATGTTCAAAAATGGTTTAAAGGGAAAGAACAGAAAAATGTAGTTTGCATAAAATTGGTGAGGAAGACAAGAATTGAGAAAGCTGGCAAACAAAGATAGGGCATAATGAAGATGGTGTAGAGAAACCTAAGAAGATTAGGGCAAGTAGAGGTGGCCATGCAATGGCTAGTAAGATTAAGATAAAAAATATGGGAGAAAGAAGAATGAAGAGAAGAGGCATGGTAAGGGGTGAAATGATAAATGGAAATCCATGAGATTGTGGCTGGAGTTGAAGGTGTAGATAGCAAGAATATCAGAAGTTAGAACATAGCCCTAAAATGAATGAAATGGAAGCATGAGGAGAAGAGAGAAGGTAAGGAGTGAAATGATAGTTGTAAAGCCAGACAATTGTGAGGGGATAATAACATAAAGATAAGACATTAGAAGATATCTCTAGAAATTAATGAAGCTAAACTGATTAATTTAAAAGGGGGGGTGGAAAAGTAATATGAGATGCCAGATGAATTGAAGCAGATAAAGAAAATGAAAGTAGAAAAATATCTGTTAAGGAAAACAAGACAGGGCATAGGCAGGGAGTTAAGAGATGGTAGGGTACACCAGTCAAAAATGGGGAATGGATGTGTAAAGGAAAGTGGCCATGATCTATAAGGATATAATAGAAGCAAAATGCAAGGAAAAGATGCAGGGTCTAAGGGAGATATGGAACAGGCAGGAAGGATGGGCAAAGTATCAGAAGAAGATGGAAGAATTAAAAAGGACTGTGGACTAAGTGAAGATACTTCAACTGTCCTTTAACAGTTGAGGATAACTCACAGACAGTTCTACATATATTAAAGTCTACAGGAGAAGAGAGAAGTAATAGATGCTGGAAATGTGGCTGAGAAGGACTAATACACATGATGTGGAAATGAGAATTGGAAACTAGAATATGGGAGCACACACAAGAAGAATGGAAGGAAAATATGGGGTAAAAACTTAGTAGATGAGGACTCTGTTTGGTCTGGATAGCAGCCAAAAAAAAATATCAAAGGGAAAGAAAAAGAATGTTACTCCTAACAGAAGGAGTAAAGAGCTACATTGCACCACCCTACTGGAATGGGGAAGGGTTTTGAAGGAAGAACACTATTTTAGAGATAAATATGGTCACTTTAAGAAAAGTGATAAAATGACTAAAACAAGGAGAAGATGAATAATACTATGGCTTAATGCTTGAGGAATGAAAATGAGGCAAGAGGGTGAAGATAAGATAATGCATAGAAAAAAAACAAAGACCAAGGGGAGGATTATAGAAAGCGGAAAGCAGAGGAAAGGAAGAAAAATGGAAATTACAAGGAAAGAAAGGAATCTGGAAGAGTGGATTACAGTAGTCTGAAAAAGATACTTAAGAAAACAAACTGTATATTTCTTATTCTTCAGCAAGTATGCCAAACAATGAATTGTCTGGTTTTTTTTTCAGTTTTCTATATGTGCTGAAAACATGTGGCCAACATAGTGTAAATAAAAACGGCTCTGTATTACTTATCCTTTTGGAAGTTCTGAGCCAGTGGAGGGAATCATCTGGTGTTTCAAATGTAAAATACTTAACAGAATATATTTCTTTTGAAAGTAATGTGTGTGTTATGGAAATAACAGTAACATTTTCATTTGCATTATATTTTGACATGCTAAGTAAGCTTGAAAGTACCATTAGTCAGCCAAGCTGTTTCAAACATAAGATCTAACTTTGGGCTACCATATATGTGCAAGGACTATCAGACCAGAAACATAAGATCTAACTTTATGACACCTTATCTATGCACAATGTCCTAACATATAAGCTACTATGTCTTAGCATTGGTCTAGTTTAGTCTTCCTCTGGGCCTTACCAGCCAATGGTCTTACAGGATGTAGGCTGGTGCCATATTCATTTCTTATTGATACTTGCAAATTTACTGACCCAGCATAGTTTCCTTCGTGAAGAAACACTATTGTCTCTAAAGCATATTTTGAATTCCTTTTCTTTCTCATTTTATTAGACATTCTAGGATTCCTTCCACTGGCTCAGAACTTCCAAAAGCTTAAGTAATGCAGAGGTTGTTTGTGTTTACACTATGTTGGCCACATGTTTTCAGCACATATAGAAAAATGTGAAAAAAAGACCGATAACTAATCAGAATTGTAAACCATAACATTTATGCACGTATTCTACAGACAGCACTTTATCATCAGATCTCCATTCCTTTCGATTAATCTTTCCTTGAAAGTGGGTAAATAAGTTTATGCTGCTACATTGTTATGTTGTTACATTTATTACGGAATTTTATTACAAAAAGAATATGAATTTTTTTCAAAACCATCCCTTCAAAAGTTCTGTTGCTTTACTTGTTCTTGTTAAAGGAACCAGTGTTAAATGAATTATCTTCAAGTACATACACTTGTTTTACATGGCTGCTGTGGAGACTGTTCTTACACTCACAAAGACTTATTCTGAAACACTTACACAAGGCTGTGTAGATACCACCTCTTTTTACATGTTTTACCCATTTGGTGTAAATCTTAGTTAATTTCATTTTCCAATTTACAAGGGCCCCTGTCATGATGACATTTCCTCCCTTTCTCACTGATTTTCTTCTTTTAATTTTTTTTTTGGTTTCATGGTCTCCACATTGTGGATCAGTCCTCCCCTTTGCTACTCTATTGACCTAATTGATCCCTGGGAAGTAAGAGTCAAGCACTGAAAGTGGTGCCATTGTTTGTACTGAGTGTTAGGGCTTTTTTGTTAAGCACACAAATTCCCCCACCCCCTCTCCGCAATTATAATTTCTGGAACTGCTTGCTCAGAGGGCTCTCATACATGCTACCACAGATGCCAGACCCTAGATGCAGAGAACCTCTAGGTGCAGACACAGCTGCCCAGGCCAATAAAGGCAACCAACCACACCCCTCTCACTGAGGTAAATGAGCTGACAGTTGTTGCTCCTTTCCCAACTTTACATTAATGCTTTTCAAATATTGCATTATAATGGAGTGTACAGGCTTTTCATCTGAACAATTTCTATCTGTCTTGGTCACAATAGCTTTTTTTGTACATATTTTGAAGCCTTGCTTGGTATTAGAATAAGCAAAAATCCCAAAACTACATAAAAAAATATCTTTTAGTTGTAAATCTGAGATTTTCAGATATCCTAAAAATGTAGTTTCTAAATTTCAAGCTTTGGCTGTTACTGCTACAGTGAATGACAGTTTGCCTATGATAGTTAATGCTGCTTGAAACGGCAAAAAAACAGGTTCAAATAAAATGTAAAATAGAACCTTTCTGACTTTCCCCTTCTTAAGTTTGTAGATAATTTATTAAAAAGAATGCTTTGATTCTTTGTAATGTTTAAAAACGGTTTTGCTAGGAAATGAGAGCTGTCCTCCATCTATCCATTTTCTAAGCTTGAAGATTTAGGAGACAAATTTATGACAGTCATATAAATCATTTTTATAAGAGCCCACAATCTTTTCCTAAAACCTCATAGGAATTACAAGACAACTGAGACACAAGGCCATTCCTACCCTTACGCTTTGCTTCCCTATTGAAGGAGAGCAAGGACAGTCATACCGGGGTGAATTTATGAATACCAGTCTGGTTGTTGGGTTCCTTTTTAGAGGCATGCAGTGTGTCACACTGCTTAACTTGGAGAAGAAGTTTGTTCCAGAGAAGGGGGTAGGCACTGCATAATAAATTATTCCTCTATCTTAGCTTATTTACTTGTTGAAGTAGATTTACATCCCTAGCCCTAGTGTTAATAGAACTGTTTTATTTATTTATTTATTTTTATTTTTTTTTTTTTTTGCTTTTTCCTCCAAACCTCGTTCATTATTACCAGCCCAGGCCTCCTGCCCCATCTGTGCTGGTTCAACCAGCCCCTTCAGACTTATTCTCGTAATTGTTGGGGCAGGTCATGGATCACAGGCAACAGGACTTGGCACATCTGAGCTTCCATCCAGGGGTTCTTATTTTGGTCTAGCCTGTTACTCTACCCTTTATGGCAACATGGTACAGTCCTCGAGAGACGTGGAATGTGGGATCCATAGTGTATTGCCTCACCTCCTTGACAGCTCAGGCAGGCCCCACTGCCCCCCCTGACTGCACCTTCTCTGGCAATGACTTTAGCCTCCACCAGGGATTGTCATCTGGAGACATCCACATCCCTAGGATTAAGGCACACCCATCCCTCTCTGCTGCTCTGTCAGTTACCTGAGATACTAATCGAACCTGGATCACCTGGGCCATAGTCAGGGCTTTATCTGTCTATGTCACCAGAGTGGGTAGATCTGTTTTATTTTTGAAGGAATAAAACTGCTCAGCTACTTAATCACTTGTATCCCTATAAGCAACACACAGATCACCCCTAAGGAGTCTATGACACTGAATATAGAAATAAAGACTCCAATTTTTCTTGATAGCTCAGGTCTTTTCAAGCTTGTGATCTTTTTAGTTGAACTCTGTGGGGTCTTTCCATTTACTTGATATGCTTAGTAAGGTACACCCCAAAGGGGGATGTACTCAATGATATGTCTAATCAATGCAAAGTACAAGGAGGTGAGGACTAGTTTGTTCTAGAGGAAATACCTTTTGCTATAATCTAAGTAAGGTAAAAGGATTTCATAACCACCATTGCAATGTGATAGTCAGATGTGAGGAAGCTATCCACTCAAGTACCCAAGTCTCTCAGTATTTTTTCATTTTGAAGTGGTGTGTTATCCTTACTAAAAACTGGAGTTAGGGACTGCTTACTGAATATGACATTGAGTATGAACCGATTTTTGCACACCGGCTATTGACAAGGATAAGATCATGTTGGAGTGTCTGTATGTCAGAGGGGGAGTTTATGCTGATTCCCAGCTTACAATCATCCACAAACTTTGTTAAGCAAAGGTTTTTGCTTGATATATGAGAATCAGATACTGAATAGCAGAGGTTCCAGCACAGATCCCTGAGGTACTCGAATGGTAACCATCATGCTCTTGAAGGATGCACCCCCTACTCTAATTGTGCGAGTCCTATCCCTAAGCCAGTTGACTATCCACTTAACCACGTGTGGGTCAATTTAGAGCTCCAGTAGCTTGTTTATTTTATTTTCATGTTGTCTGTATCAAATGACTTGGTGTGAGGTGAAGGTATGCTGTGTGAATAACATGCCAACAGTCTACAGCCTGAGTGACCCTCTAAAAAGGTCTCTAGATTCATCAGGCAAGATCTACCACTGAAAGTCAAACTTATGGGGGATGAGTCTGATAAGATTTTTTGCTATCATAGTTAATTGGAAAAGTTATAGTATGTTTCATGGCTTTGCATGTTAGACTGATAGGTCTGTAATTCCCGGAGTTGGTGGTGGTGCCACCCTTGTGAGGTGGCATCACAACAGCCAGGCACCACACACATGTGGACAAAGCCAGCTGCTAGGGTCAGATTAAAGAATTTGAGTGGGCCCATTAATGCTTATTTAATGCTATTGATAAGGCAATCAGGTGTGCTGCAAGGCCCCATGGATGAGGTGTTCTTCATCCTGGAGAGTACATTCAGAATATATTCTTTCATGATATTTGGTGGCTTGATTTCATGTGGGATAAGTTGATTTGGATTAGATGTCTCTGGAGTGAAGTTGGCACTAAATTTATTTGCCAGTATGTTGGCAATATCTGCTGGATCAGAGTAGGCAGCAACGTTATGAATAATTTCTGAGCAATGTTGAGTGTTATTTCTTATTTTCCTGATATAACTAAAGAAGGATTTATTGTCATCTTTGGCTAGTCTGAGTTCATAGCATGCCTTTGTTTTTCCTGATGTCCTGTTTCAGTTTCTTATCTACCTGTTTGATACTCTCCTTAATTTGGGGGTGGGTGGGGTCTTTTGTTCTGCTGCATAGGTTAAGGAGTTTCTTCCTTTTACTATATAGTTTATTAATGCTTGTTATTAGAATGCTTTTTATTGAAATTGGTTTTGTGGATCTGTCTTTCTCTGTGGTTCTGTCTCTAATGACAGAGGGAAAATATTTTACTTAAAGACTAAAAAATGATATTGTCCCTCTGTCATTAGCGAGACAGTAGAAAAAAATCTCGTATAATGCTGTCCAGATTATTTTATTACCGTCAGTATTGCTAGTGAAAGGGCCACTTTCTCAAGCTTTGGAACCCTTTCCAATAATTCTTAATGAATCTTGAACTGTGGATATAAGGCTGTTAAAAAACCACTGTGGATACAATGTTTATGTATGGAAGTGGGGGTATTCTGTACAGTCATGCTGAAGATGGGTTCACCCTAACTTAAAACGCATTTTGCTTTCAGGTCCTAGCACCTTTAAGGCTGGTCAGTATCAGACACACCTTCTAATGTATAATCAAGGAAAATATGCAAATAATCCCATACTCACACAGCTAGCCTTGCTTTTTACTCTTATTTGAATAACCACTTTATCCTGTTTAGGGTGCTAAGGGAGATGGAACAAAGAAAGAAGCATAAAGGCAATCAGTGCTGGGTGTCAGTCCGTAGCAGGACACACACATACACATGCACGCACACACACACACACACACACACACACACACACACACACACACACACACACACACACACGTGCATGCACACACACACACACACACACACACACACACACACACACACACACACACACACACATACACACATGCACATACAGTCTTAGGTGCAATTTTGCCACTTTACTTATTAGCAATTATTTAGGATAAAGCAGAAAACTGGAAAGAAACCATGGCTAACCAAACAGGCACAGGGAATACCTGCAAACAAGTCTGCTTTTGACAATTTTGTTGTAATCAGCCTTATGTGTGGTCTATCAGAAATGTATGCTTTGCAAACTTCACCTTAGAGTGGGCCCTTCTGTCACATCTGTACAGTACGTCACTGGGAACATCCTAAGGATTATTTCATACTTTGAATACTTTATCGCGCGGTGGCTTAGTACTATGATTTCTGTCTCACAGCTCTAAACATACCACTCAACTGTTCCTGATTTTCATAGGCATCCCTTTTTTTACTCAAATTTTACCTCTGTCCCTCTTAATCCCTCCTAAAACTGGTGACTTTTGGAGAAATGGTGGTGAATTATCCTTAATAAATAATGACAATAATTAGGCAGCTATAGACTTCTTGTACTTCAGAAAATGCATATTAATGCACATTCTCTATTTTTGCTAATGTCTCAAGTTAATAGTGCTAATATTTTAAAAGTGTCCCTGATTATTTCAGGAAATGTCCCTAATTCTTTTGAAATTAGGGATGCCATCTTTTCAAATGTCCAAAGAGGAACATTTTTGTGGAAACATGGTATTTTGCAGGACAAGCCATACACATAGCCAGTGCAAAGTACAGAACATATTTTTTGCCAAAATAAAACCTTATTCCTAGAACATATGAGTTGTTCATGCTGTTTCAAATTATATGTAGGCATTTCATAATCAAAATAATTGTTTTACACCACTATTAAAGAAATCTTAGCACATATTTAATGGCAGAGGGACAATATTTTATTTAAAGACTAAAAAGCAAAAAATAAAAATATTTAAAAAAGGTTTTTCTAATAAAGAATGCTTTTTTCAGTTGCTCTACATGTCCAGGTGGGATTAGAACTTGTCTGCATAACTCTTGACAATGTCAGCATTTTGGGTAATTTCATTATACTGAGATATAGAGATTTCATCATAGAATTTTGGGAAGCGTGTATATTTGAAGTTCTTGAATTTCATGATATTTGCTTCTGACAGTTTGAAGATGTTGATGAAGAAGGTTACCTGTTTGTGGTCTTACTTGACCAGTGAGGGGGATACCTTGTGAATAATACATACAGATGTTAAGTTTGTTAGGACCAGGTCAAGCATATTCTGTCCTATTAAAATCTGGTCTGGGAAGTTCTTGTTAATATACTCTAGGATCTTTTTTGTTGCATATTCTGTGTTAGCAGAATAGGGCCCCCACTTTACCCTTGGATATTAAAATCACCTAGGATAACAGCATTCCTACTTTTAGTTAGTTCATCAAGAATATTTATGAGCATTATATAATTTTCTTGGACATAGATCATATCCCGTAGCATGATGTGGTAACTGATCCTATTTAGTCTGATTTGAATCTCTGTAAGTGCCACTTGTGGGTCTTTAGGTATCTGTCTTGAGGTAATATGGTCTCTAACAAATATGGATACGCCACACAGTTTCCTTCAGGTCTAAATAAGTGGTTAGCACAAAACCCAGATACTGAGGGAGTGCTCTTTGGGGTCTTAAGGCAGGTTTCTTTAACAGCACTTAAATTAATGTGTTCCAATGTAGAATGGCCTCAAGATCTGGTAATTTTTTAGACTTCTAGCATTAAGTAGAGGCATCTTGATATAGTCCAAATGGTCGTTTGTTTTGATAGTTATGTTGGGAGGTCCATTAGCTGGATCCTGCCTAAAAAAGGCAGAATGGGGACAGCAAATGCTTTCAACAGTATGTAAAAGCCTTGGAATGAGAGGTGCAAACCACTCTTGGCAAAGCATTTTAAGTATTTCATCCCATGCTGACACATATTGGATTCCCCTAGATTAACTAGTTGTTAAATCCAATCATTTTTTCATTATAATTTGGTATAATTTTTGATGATGGAACAATTCCAATTAATAGTAGGGTCTTTCCTGCATGTCTAACATGCATGGACAACTCTGTTATGTCTCTCAGCATATCCCTCAAGGTTTTGCATGTGAGGTCATTTACTCTAACATGGATCAATACCATGTCCAATTCATATTTATCTAGTTTAAGAGTACTCAGGGCCTTTGTAATTTCAGAAATCTAGGGATCCTGAGACAGCTGACTGCCACCTTTCTTTTGTCCAGATTTGTGAGTGTGGAATCTTACTATGGAATCACCAATCACTAGGACATTTCTGTTTGTGTTTGTATTTTGCTTTGGTGTAATAGGTTTAGGACGTGCTATTTCCAGCTGTGTTATCATTAATCAGTGTTGCAGTGCTTGATTTATGCTGGGTCTTGCTCCTTCTAGATCACTGAGGCTTGGGCAAGGACTTTTTAACTGCCTCTGTGTATGATAATTTAGTATGAGCATGTGCATAATGTGGTGTAGATGAGCGACACACAGCATGTGTTTGTTTGTGAGGGTGAGGCCTCAAATTTGACTAGGTACTTGAATCTCTGACAGTTAGACAGTGAACATTTAACTAAATGATTTGTCTGTGAGCATCAGACAATTTTTACATTGCCTAAATATACCAAGTGCTATGAGGTTGACAACAGAGGAAAGGCTAGCTGCCTGACCTTCTATTTTATCCAAGGGTACAGGGGGTATTAAGGAAGAATAAGAGAATGTAATAATGTTTGGGCTCCTGAATTAAAGAAATAGTTCAAATAACAATAAGAAATGTAAATCAAATTAGGCTTGACCATTGAGATACCAGTATGCAGTAAATATTCTAGTCTAGATTGTGTATAAGATCAGTTTGGCAGACTTTAAGGGAGAATAAAAAAATATAATAGCGTTTTGGCTCCTAGTTTAAGGCACTTATTTAAGGTAAAATAATAAATATAAGTAGCACAAGTGTGCAGTAAATATCTTGGTCTAGACTGACTGAGATCGGCTTACAAGTGCAAATGATGTGCCTCTGCTTTAGATTCAAAGGTTCATAGGTATATACTAGATTAACGACCACCAGAGCCTTTATAAGCCTAGCAATACAATCCAGTACAATTGTGTTGCTATATATCATGAGCATTTATTAGGAGTGGGTATGTTAGGTAAGTTTCTTGAGGTTATGTCTTGGGGGAGTATGAATTACTGTCTGCCTATGTCTATCACAGACATAAAGACCCAGGGCAAATTTCTAAATTTCCATCCATTGGTCAAGGTTATGTTTAAATAGGATTAGGGATGGAATTTGCTTCACATGGATGGGGAGCATGTGCTAGAACATGGGGATCCTCTGAGACACTTATCTGTCTTGCCATCATGTCTTATTTATGTCACAAGCAAAATTTTAATCCTTGGCTCTAGTAGTTCTGGTGCTACTTATTTTGTAGATGTATAAAAGTTCAGTCAGAGCTGAATCTAAGGATGCCTTGTATGCCAGGCACAGATCACCACTCAGTAACCTGTACAAGACAGAGTATAGCGAAAGGGCTTTAAGGCAGTCTGTATAGGACAATGTGTTTAAATCCTGGATTCTCCTGGTAAGGATCATTTGTGGGTGTTCCAACTTTTGCATATATCTGGTCAGGTATATGCAGAAGGAGCATTATACTCTGGGTCTGATAAGGGCCATATAAAATGGCACTATGACTTCCTTGGACCTGGATACCATACCCTAACTTATAAGTTGGGTGATACAGAATGACTTTATTAATACTTTGGCCACATGTTGGTCAAAGGCCAAATTACTGTCTACATATGTTCCCAGATCCCTGACTACCGGGTCAACTCTTAGGGGTGTCTTATCAATGGAGTAATTAGCCTGTGTGGTAGTTTTCCCAAAAGGCCCTACAATGCATTTCTTGGCACTGAGATTTAGTCTGTGATTTTAGCAAAATTAATTTGTCTGTGTTAGACCCCTTTATAATATGTTTGTGTCATGGGTGGAATCTATGATATCTCTCAGTTTGCAATCATCTTCATACTTGATCAGCCAAAAGCCCTTGATATCAGTCTTTACCTCTGAGAAGTGGATGCTAAATACAAGTGGTCCCAGCATGGAACCCTAGGATACCTCATTGGTGACTGGTCTCTTAGTGGAAGTGGTCTCACCAATCCTGACTTCTTGGGTCCTGACTGAGCCATCTGGCAATCCAGTGAGTTATGTAGGGGTTTATACCTAGTTCAGTCAGTTTGTCAACCATACCTGAGTGGTATTGTATTGAATGCTTTAGCCAGGTCAAGGTATGGAATATGAACTGTTTTCCCTTCATCCATTACTTTGGTGACCTTCTCAGCGAAGTCCACTAGGTTTAGTAGGCATGATCTTCCCTTGGCAAAGCCAAACTGGGTTGGGTCCAGTGCCTGAAGGTTGCCTGTGTTTTTGTTGATCATTTTCATGATTCATTCTATGGATTTGCATATTATATTTATCAGACTAATCGATTTGTAGTTTCCAGGGTCAGTTGATGGTCCACCCTTTTGAAGTTTGATATCTGTCTCAGTCCTTCATTCTCATGGTACAAAGCCTGTTTTGAAGCTATAGTTGAAACGTAACTCAAGTGGCCCTGATAGATTACGTTTCAAGCTATTTAGGAGGCATTATGGGATATTTTTTGGGTCCACTGAGGCTGTGTTTTGGCCTTATTGTTCACCACCAGGACCTGCACCCTTTTAATAGCTGGGGAGTTATACCAGTAGGCATTTTATGGGTGAGGCAGGTTGAGTGGGAGGGTGAAGTATGAGGTGAATCTGTCAGGCAGAAAATTCACTGTCTCACACTGCTCAATGAAGGTGACACCATTGACCACCAGTTTGGCACACTGGTTTGTGCTGCCTTTTAGGTTTCAGATAGAGCTGTAGAAGGTCTTGTGGTTGCCTTTACCCTGTGAGGCTATCTTGACCTCATAACTGACCTTGTTCAACTTAATTAGCATCTAAATGTCCTCTTTAGTTTAATTAGAATGCTCCTACCTACATGGGAATTGCTCCTTCTGATTTTAGCCATGACTTTTCTCCATTTGTTATATAACCTGTTAAGGTTAGGATTAAACCAGTGTGGTTTGTTTTTAGAGTTTATTTTGGTTTTACTTTTTGTAGGTGCAGCAGCCTCTATATAGTCATTTACATGGTTGTATAGGGTCTTTGTGAACAATTATGCATTGGTTGCTGTGAACTTGGGGTTGGGACAGGCACTTGAATTGACAAACTATGTTATAGTTTGCTTTGGAATAGTTCCTAACTATTAAAGGATTTGATAGGGTTACCAAGTTGATTTTTATTTTGAAGGAGACAGCTTTGGATGTGACACTAGGTGGGGAGGGGGGGTGCAGTGCTCTGTCATATTGGTGACCACCAGGTCCAGTATGTTTGAAGCTGTGTTTGTGTTAATATAGTCCAGGAATTATTTTGCCTGTGAGTATGACGCAGTGTGTTTCCCAGTGTTAAAGTCTCCCATGAATAGGGTATTTGGTTTAATGGTGAGTGTCTCCAGTAGGTCTAGGTATGAGCTATAGGATTCTAGGAATATAGAGGGCAACCTATATCTTGCCATGATATGGTATGGGACTTTATCTATGTTGATTTGCATGTGGATGCATTCCAGGGCATTGTCTTGTTTAACCAACATAAGGTTATCCTTGTTGGTAATGCAGATTGAGACTCCTCCACATTTTCTCCATGTCTGTGCAGCTGATGATCTAAATGTGTGGAAGGTACTGAAGCCTTGCACAGCCAGATTACTTTATGTGGATTTAAACTATGTCTCTCTAATGGCACAGATGTCTATATTCCCCAGAGTGCAGACATCTTGTAGAGTGTAGAGTTTCTTGTTTAACTCCTCGCATTGAGCAGTAACACCATTAGGTTTCTTTGGGTTTTATTTGCCATGTTGGTAGGTTTGTTAATTTGGCATTGCCTAAAAAAGACCCAAAGGGTGGATAAAATTTTAGCCAATACTTGGAAGCGTGGAGGAGACAGGTGCAGAACATCCTTTCCAAAGCAACGTGGTTTGCTAACCATGTCCATTCATGCTGGCAAATATTGCATCCCCCTGGGAAGACACCAGAAACTAATCCAATTATTGAAGTTAATCATCTTTCGTTCATACTGTGGCATCATCCTTGGTGAAGGTAGAATGCTGCTCAATGCAAGGCACATATCTGCCTGAGACACATATTGAGAGAGATCAACAATGTCTTTCTTTATATAGTTTAGGGAAGTATATCTCACGTCATTAACCCCCACATGGACTATGACAGAATCATATTGGTACCTGTGATGTAATGACTTGAGTGCATGTGTAACTTGCATCTATATTACATAATCAAACTTTTAAGAGTTCGAATGTCATATGGTTGACACCATATGATCAAACTTTTAAAAGTTCGAAAATGTAATAAAAGAAAAAAAACTACTTGAACGGTTTAAGCAGTGGGGCAAGCCCCCCCTGCACCCCCCCCGCTCTTTAAATATACCAACTCCAAGATCACACTACAGTGCAGAAAAGGGAAATCTTCCCATTCCGCACTGTACAGAGATCTCCATTGAAATGTTTGAACTTTTAAAAGTTCGATCATATGGTGTCGACCATATGACATTCACACTTTTAAAAGTTCGACAACGTGATATAGACCCTGTAACATGATGGATCCTGGCTCCAGATAAGCAACTAACCATTATCTTCTCCTTGTTCAGTCTGGTGAGTGTGAAATCTGTGTATTGTACAATGGAGTCCCCTGTGACAAGCACCCTGGGTAATGTGGTGGCTTGCCTTATAAGCTTTGTTCTTGGGGTTCCAGTGGATGTAGGCATATGGGTGGTGTTTGGTGTTGGTTTTGGTGAGTGCTTTAGAGATTGCTGAGGCTAGGCATTGCCATTTATAGGGTTAGGAGGTCTTTGAGATTTTGGAAGATTGCTTTTTAGAGCCTCAGCATAGGTTGGTCTATGTGTGTGGTGGATGTAGTGTGTGTGTGTTCTTGACAACCTAGTTTGTATGCAAGATATTTGCCTCCAGTGAAAGTGTGTAAGTGCATCTATTGCGTACTGTATTTGTTTCTTTACAGATTAAATGGTTGTCTGTGAACATGAGGCAATTTTAACATTGTCTCAGGATGTCCATATCTACCCAACTGGTTACGGAGATATTTGGAAATTGCACATCCATGTTGTCCAGACCTGTATTTGGGTGGGCTGTAGGTCATAGACTGGGTTATGAAGAGGTCTCCTCGTGTAGTCTCTGAGGCTTGGTACTTGACTAAATTAGATTGTGCTACAGTTTGATAGCAGTGCTGTTTAATGTACAAGCTAGCTACTCTAAGCTTATCTCCATGCAATGGCTTTGTTTTAGCCACACTGAGTTACAGTTTTCAGTTGTAATGAAAGTTTTATAGATAAACTTTGCTTTCTTGTATTTGTGTCTGTACAGGGTACTGCTAACTTCTTGATGTAATAACACCAAGAAAGATTGCTTGCAAGTGTAATACTACAACAAAACAAATTAAACTACATTGCAAAGGCAATTTCAAGTATTAGGGACCTTTACTCATTTAAAGGCAAAAGTGACAAAACAAAAATAAAGCAGTAACACTTTAAACAGTTACCTGAACTGCAAAACAATAAAATAAGTCTCTTATCTGGATTAAGTGACTAGGGAGCCAAGCAGATGGGAGCTCTGGAAAAATGAACAGGAGACAATTTGTAGTATAGGAGGTTTACTGCAGTGCAATACTGGTTTCCTGGGTGAGCATTTAGTATTATGGAGATATGGAAAACAATGGGTAGGAAAGTACTTAAATAGATTACACAACAGACAATAGCAATGAAAGCGTGGAGGAAGGGACTTTGCAAGTCAGATTATCATAAGGGGTGGAAACCAGAGACACAGCCTTCTAGGCCTATCGTTAGAATCTTAGTAACTTTTATCTTAATATCTCAGTGGCAGTAGTGAAGACTCAAAGAACAGGAAAAAAAAACAGTAGCAAGGTAAACAAAAAGGCACTGGAATGCAACTTTAAGCAAATTATACAGCTATAAAATTACTGAAGCAAAAATCCTAGAGCAGATTTTACTGGCATCAGACTATGAAGAAATTTATGAGTAACATTATAATGAATGACTAAATCAGGCACAAATCTGGCAGTAGATCACATTACTGCCATAAGTGTGAATAGCACTACAAGACGGAGACCCCAGACTGGGTTCAAAGTGCAAAAAGCTACATTTTATATGTAATTCTACTTTTGAAAATAGAAGTGCAGTGTAATGCATAAACAATGCTAAAATCTTGCAGTAATACACAGTCTTCACACAACTGTAAATGAAGCTACAGGACTAAGGTCTCAGAACAAACTAAAAAATGCAAACAGGTTGGCTAAACTGTGCACAAAAAACAGAGTAGTACAAAAATGTATCACCACACAGGTCATTATGAGTGCAACTTGAAATATTGAAGCAGAATTTAAAGAAACACTTTTTTCTTTGCTTTTGATGAAAAGTGTGTTTCTCATACCTCTCAGGGCCTTGAACAAAAGACTTTGAGTGAATGTAGCTCTGTGCTAAATATAGCACACTTGCTAGAGAGGGATCCAATCAAATAAAGCCAATACTGGAGCTCAAGTCATGTGGTTTTAGTTGAATATTTCAGTGGTAAATGGGGTAGACTCAAACAGCAGGGGAAAAACATTACCAAGGTAAACAGAAAGACACTTGAATGCAACTTTATGCAGGTATATATGGTTATAAAAAGTACTGAAGCACAAATCCAGGAGCAGAATTTACTGTACTGCCATTACTACAATCCTACCGCAAATTAAGGCACCAGACTATGCAGAAATTTACTAGTAATGCTGTAATAAATGACTAAATGAGGCTCAAATCTGGGTGCAGATCACAGTCCTACCACAAGTGTGAAAGAAGGTACAAGACTGATTGAGGCCCCAGATTAGGTTTAAAATACAAAGAGCTACCTTTTACATGTAATTAAACTGTAGTGGTGGTGCTGCGGTAGTGTTTTCGCCTCACAGTAAGACGTTGTCCTATTCGATTCTCAGCTAGAGTGTCTTCTGTGTGGAGACATGCGTGAATGGGCGTACCTTGAAGGGTGTGCGTCAGAGCTGGCAACTTGGCACGTAAAAATCTACTGCCAATCATTAGCGGACCGGAGTTCCACTGTGGCAACCCCTAACAAGGAAAAGCCGAAAGACACAACAACAACCTTTTACATGCAATTCTACTTTTGGAAATAGAAGTTCAGTATAAGATATATATAGACTATGATAAAAATCATGCAATAATACACAGTTTTTACACAACTGTAAACAAAGCTACAAGATTGTGATCCCAGAACAAATCTGGTAAACAGATACCTTTTTTTGACTAAACCATGGACAAAAAGCAGAGAAGTACAAAAATGTATCACCACACAGGTCACTATAAGTGCAACCTGAAATGTCTAAGCAGAATTTAAATAAAAGCTTTTTTTCTTTGCTTTTGATGAAAAGCTTGTATCTCACACCTCTCAGAGTCTTGAACAAAAAATGCACAGCTCTAACTAGAAAGTGGGATTAACTAGTTCATAAGAAAGAATTTGAAACTGAAAGTTCCAGCATCTGTCAAATAACAGTATTCTGTGGTGCTGCGCAGATTGCCACCAAGGACAGTTAAACAGGAGAGATAAAGTGAAAGAGCCAAAAAAAAAAAAAAAAAAAAAAAAAACAGCTAGAACTCCAGCTATTAATATCCACGCCTCAGAAACAGCAGCAAAGTATTCTCTGACGTAGAACAACCCTTACTGCTTTCAGCAAGTTTACATGACAAGAAAACTAACTTAAACTGCAATTAAATGTAAAATAAAATGTAAGAGTTGGAAAAAGATGAAAAAGCAGAATGAGAATAATCTGTTTATCAAAAATTGAGCTCTCTAACACAATAGCACAGAAAGAACATTTAGTGTTACAAAATGGAGATACTATCTATCACAATAATAGCCAGGTGACTGTAAAATGCACAACATAACCAACTTTAGTCAAACAGACTGCAAGGTGCAATTCAATGTAAAAAGTGGAGAATAAAGTGGAAAAATCCCGGGCAGAGCAGAGCACTTAGTTTATCAAGAAGGAGGTGTAATCTGACTCAGTAACAGTCAGGTGATTGTTTTAAACTCAGAATTAAGTACAATTCAATGTACCACCAAGTCCTTGCAAAAGAAGAGTAAGAGAGCTGAGTATTTATTTTTATTTATTTATTTTACATTTGTTGACCGGGCTAGTCTATTTGGATATATGTCCATTTTCAGTAGAGGCCCAGGGAGAAAAGCTCCAAATATAGTAACTTATTTAACAGGCAATAAAACAAAACAGAAGTTAAGCACTTTCTTCTTTCCAACATTAAGAGCTTTACAGAACTTCCATACATTAAATTCTAGCCATTATTTATAATCAATCCGGCCACAACTCACAAACTTGGTTTTGTTTTTATCTAGGTATACTCTCTTTTTTGCTTGGTGATTGTTTTTTTTTTCAGAGAATTTGCTATGTCTTCACTAGAGTTGCTCATTGGGTCAGTGTCTGAGGAAAGAAATCTTACTTGCCAGCTAACACAACTTGTTCAGTTACTTACTCCAGTTACTATTTTTACTGGATATTGTAATGGGGGTTCTATTTCCTGTTCAGCTAACAACTTCAATTTGCCCATTGGTAGTTGTTTAATTAGTTGTCACGGTGAAAGTAGCACACAACACACACTAGTATCATTTTTGTAGTGTCTGACATCGTCACATATATAGGTGAATCAGGAGTGCGAGAGGATGACACCAACAAGTAGTTCAACAGGAACGGTGTAGTATAGCAAGACAATGATGACCAGTTTGATTTTAATTCATGCTCCAAAAAGCAGTGTTTGATGGAGAGGACTCAATGGATTATCTATCATAAGTGGAAGTTATGATTTTCAGCTGAATTTATTTGCAAAACCTTATGAAGTAAAAGTCAGTACAGCTTATCAATGGATATTTAAGGGAGTGTATTTCTTATAAAAGGATACCAGAAGGAATTAGGGTTTGGAAATTCCCTAATGGAATCTCTGACAATATTGAACTTTATAATGAGTTAATTACTATTTTTAATGAGTGTGGTATTAGGATCTTGAGGATTATTATCCATGATAATGAGAAGCAGTTGGAAAGCTTATTACAGGAAATCCATCAAATTGGCTCTTCAATCAAAGAAGATTTAATGTTTGGTGCTAAAATGATGAGTATTATAAACTTTTTAAATACATTGACAATATGTTGGATAAGATTAAGTCTAGGAAATGCAACATGTTGTTGAGGGATGAATTAGACTATTCTAAATGTCTGGCTTATACCTTGCCTACCATGAAAACTAAATCTAAACCTTTTTTCCTCTGTTGTTAGGCAGTCTATGAATTTTCATTTGAATTCTAGCCAGAATACAGTTAATCACAGCACCTGTGGCAGTGAGATTAATTTAGGGGATCCACACTATAATTTTTTAGATCACAAGCAATTCCACCCCCTTCAACTATCAGAAAGGATAGCCTAGAGAAACAGAATGAATTTTTCCCGGATGTGGGGAGGGAAAACATAGCCCATTTCACTACCCACCCCAGGAAAGGCAGGGTCAAGTACAAAGGAAGAGGGAGGGGGCATCACTGATAGAATGATATGTGCAGAATGTTCTAAACACTGCAAATTTTGGAGTGGTCTGTTCTAATTCTAATAATGGTCCATTGAAATACATGACTTTATTGGATTCTGTTCCAGTTTTAAATCCTACTCCCTGTGATGTTGAAAATCAAAGATGTAACATAACATGATTTTAGGAAATGCAAAACACAATTTGGTCATGAATTTAATAGTTTCAATATATTTTATTACAGTGATTTAGATATTGATACCAGATATTTTGAATTATTTACCAGAGGTTTTACTTTTTGTCCACAGCAGCAGTATGGATGTTGCTGAAATTATATTAGATTTGAAGCTGTATGTCAGGAAATTAAATTTCACTGTGCTGTACCATGATTGTTTTCAGAAGGACAAACCTTTCAAGGAATTTGTTAGAAGAAGTACCTATAGTCCTCCTTTACATCTCACCCTACTTTTGTTTGAAAGACTGTGTGAAAGTGATGTGAGGAAGCTTTTCCATATACAACCTAATTATTTGTGTTCTAATATGTCTAAGGATGAGAGACAGTTAATGCAAAAATTGATAAGAAATAGGAAAGTTAGGATCATAAAACCCGACAAAGGTGGAGGCATAGTACTTATGAACACTACTGACTCTGCTGCAAAAATGTACAATATTCTTAATAACGATGCACAATATCGTAGGGTGTCTAGAAATGAAATTAATATAGCACATTACAAAATTGATGTTTATAGGATTTATTAGAGCAGAGTAACATAGATTTTAGATTATATGAATTTTTAAAAGTAGAGTTCCTTATAATACCAGCAATATTTAGTATCCAGAATTCTGTCCCATTGTTGCTGCTGGGAGTTCTAAGACTCATTCACTAGCCCTATTTGTTGATGGTAAACTAAAGAAGTTTTTAAATAAGTACCGCTATGTTATGAAGGATTTCTGGAATTTTCTGAGTAATATTAAGCAGGATTTTTTAAATGAACAATGGTTGCTAGTCACGGTTGATGTGGTAGATCTTTTTTTATGCATTCTGCATGATATAGGCATTTGTTGTTTTAGAGAGGCTTTGCTCCTATGCAATTTTTTGGACAGTAAAGAAATTAATATGTTGAGTGATTTTATGGAGATGATTTTTTTTAACAATTTGGTATATTTGGAAAGTGAGTATTTTAAGCAATTGTCTGGAGTGGCCATGGGAGCAACCTGTATGCCATTATATGCCGATGTGATATTATGGTATTGTGAACAAAATTATGTGTTCAAATCTGAGTATATGCAAGACACAGCTATGTTACTATGATTCTTGGATGATATTTTTATTATTTGGAAGGGTAACTTATTGCAACTACATGATTTTATAAAATCTTTTCTTTAAATAATACTACTACATTTTTAAAGTTTACCTTTACATATTCTAGGAAACATATTAACTATTTGGCTGTACTAATTACTAAGGATTTTCACATCAGTAACTTATGTCTAGATTATACAGAAAACCAACTTCTTCAAACTATTTTTGCATTTTTCCAGCAATTGTCCTTTAAGTGAAAGGAAAGGGCTAATTAAAGGACAGATGATAAGGATATCAAGAATTGTTTCTGAAGAAGATGAGTTTGTTGAAGAAACTGAGACACTTATCAAGGTGTTTACCAAGTGGGGTTATCTGGAAGAAATGCTTCTTGACAATAAAAAAGTATTTAGTAAGAGAAACAAGAGATTTCCCCCATTACTGGGAAAGGAGATGAATGCTATGAGTAAATTACATAAGGTAGAATCAAGAGAAGATTATGAACAGACCATGGTATTAAACTTTGGGGGTGAGAGTAATGTTATCAAACAGCTCAAAAAGGACCATCGGAGGGTTATTGAACATAACACCATGTGTGATGTGTTAGGAGGTCAGCCTTGCTTTATTTATAAAATACATCCTAATATTAGACAAGCTGGAAACAGGGAATAATAAGGAGGACCAGTATATTTTTTGTACACAAAGTAAATGCATATACGTAGGACAAAAACTGAAGTTAAGGGTGAAAATTCAATAAAGCTTACACAGTCGTTTTTTCTGTGTGGTCATCATGGTGCAATGTGAACATGGGCACAATGAGTTTTAGATTCAGTAAACTTTGTGTAGTGATGCACAATCACGTGCACTCAAGTGCAATACCGGAACTTTCATGGAATGCAAATTTCAGCATAAGTAGCTGAAATTTATGCTAATGAAGCAAAACAGTAGACTGGAGTGATTCAACAACCTTAAATACCACCGTGTAGACTCCGTGTCTGTGTTGGTAGTGTACACGGAAATTTTCAATGTACAGGAGTCTACACTAAAGCAAGGGCATGTAAAAGTCCAGACATATGGGCAGAATGCACATGAAAAGGTAACAATAGATCTATAATGGGCAATTTATACACTGTGGATGTCCAGAACATCAGAGGGGGTGTCAGATTGGTATAACTTTAAATTACTCATGGTTACACAGTGAACTGCTTTCTACAAAATGCTTTAAATATGAATATAAGAAACATCATGTAAAACAGGAGTAAAATGTAGTGTTACAATAGGTAAAGTGATACCCTGTCTTGTGTCTTTAAATTTGTACTCCCATGTTGTTCCAGTCATGTCATCATGGTTATTATGCAAATGAGTGCAAAAATCAGTGGATTTGTTGAATCACAAAAAGCAGGAACTGTTTAGGGATGTTCACTTTGTGTAAACTCCTACACAGTGTTTATGTTTAAATGGATGGCAATGATATCAGGCGTGTGGGTCAGGTCACTTTATTGGGGGGGGTATTGCATGTGCTTGTGCAGTATGCCACTTGCCACAAACAGTTTTGGTGATGCATACCTCATTTGCATGACCAGACCACCCAAGTATCAGATATAATCTAGACATCCAAAAATAGAAACCAGATGCATTCAATTAATATTGCTGAGCACTGCTGGGCATCATGCAAACCTGGTAAGTGGGACTGCACTCTGCTAATAGCCTCCAGTTATGGGACTTTGTGTTACTACTCCTATGGTGACAGGTGTTGGGTATTAGACTGCGTGCAGATGGTCCAGCATTCAAGTACAGGGTATGGCAACTTTTCTCTTACTGTTCTGACATTGCAGCTTATACAAATGAAGTGTAACTTGCAGTAATTAGCATTTTATGTATGTTTCATGACAATAGAGATGAAAATATAAACATTTTACATGGTTAATCTTAATTATTCACAGCTGCGCTCTGCTGTGTGCTGGTGCTCACAGTGCACTACTGCTCACTGAAGCAGGATCTTTAAATCATGTTAGTTATATTCTAAGCAGGTGAATTCCATCTTAATTAGCCAGTCCCACATGGTAGACCTACTCAAGAAATGTGTAAAGTATGCATACAGCCTACATTTTGATTTTCCCTCGATACTTCAAGACCATTGGAGTGGAGACTTGGAAATTTTAACTGAGATAATGCTAGGGGCTGTTACAGCTATTCTACATCTATATGTGCTAAAGGCTGAAGTCAGTGCTGCTGGTGCTGCTGACAATAGGCCTAGGCCGGGAAGGAGAAGAGTGTTCAGGCCCAGGGTAACATTCCAAGTGCTAAATGAGCTGGAGATTGTAGAGCGCTACAGGGTGAACAGGGACATACTATAAAGACTCTGTGAGCTCTGTCACCATCTATTCAGAGCCAGAGCTAACTGAGGGGAACCCATCCCAGTGGAAACTAAGGTATGTGTAGCCCTTAAGATATTAGCTACAGGTACTTTTCAAAGACCAACTGGGGACATGAATGATGGGGGTGTCACAGGCATCAGCATCCAGGATACTCTACCAGTTCCTGGATGCTATGCTCCTACATGCCAGTGAGCACATATCATTTCCCCTTTCCCCTGAGGAGAGGGCCAGCAATATGCAATGGTTTTACAATGTAGCACACTATCCTGAAGTACTAGGTGCCATAGACTGCACTCATGTACACATCAAAGCACTACTTGGTGAGCAGGGTAAAATCTACATTAACTGCAAAGGATACCACTCCAACTGCCAAGTTATGTGCAATGTCCATGGGATTATCTTGAATGACTCCTGTGAAGATTGGGTAGAGATGGGTGGAGAAATGTGAAGACTGGTAGAGATGGGTGAAGGCTGCCAGCCCAGTCAAATAGAATTTGGTACATAATTCTATTATTTGTAAATACTGTGAATGTTGAACTTAAAACAATGTGGCAACATTGCCATCTGCTGTAAAGAAAGTGAAGTCAAGCAATTCTTGTTGGTATTTTGAAATTAAAATTATTTTATCACTGCCTTTGATGTTTTACAAGCCGGCTCCAGTCCAACTGGATGGGGGCTTCCTGCCTATTGTTTTAAGGTTAAAGTTAATGACCAGAATTTACATGTGGAATGTCCTTTATTGCTCTAAGTGTAAAAGAATGTCAGTGCAGTTAATGTGTAGCCTGGGAACTCCAGGAAGGGTGAAAAAGATGATGTAATGTTTATCAGAATTGGAGTTTCAATTTAAACAGTGAGAACCAGAGATTGTTAAGCATTTTTGTCTTGATATCCAACTTATCAGCACTCTGCCTATGTCTTAAGTAAGTTATCTTAGAAGTGTGTTTTCTTGCAGAAATAGCTAGGACTATAAAGATCAGACTAAGTGTTTTTCTGTTATGTCAGAACTGTACTACTGAATTATTTTAAGTTTCTGTGTGATCTCTGAACTCTTGAAAAGCACTGTGGTGTAGTAGTATTGTCTTGTGTTTTTAGTATTTATTATTAAATATTTTTAAAACCTTTTCAACTGTGGCTGGTTTATTTAGAGATAATTAAGCTGTAGAGTACATTGCATGCTTATAAGTGATCCTGTAATAAGCCCTTCCAATAAGCCTTAAGACTGTTTAGTCGCACTTACTATTGGGTAATAATATTGCACAGTAATAATTGGACTCCCTTTTAAGGGCCTTTGGGTAGCTGATAATTATTAGCTGGTGGTGGCAGGAATTACTACTGTATAGTCTGGGTATAGGGGCACAGCTGGAGAATCTGTGTCAGTGTTCCCAGGGGTGTCTGTGAAGTTGTATAAATACTTATCTCAACGTGTGTATGTGTGTCAGCTACTTGGGCAGGGACACGAAGCACTGGTTGGACAGAGGGGGTACTGGAGGTTAGCTTGCCAGCTAGGCTGAGATCTGGACCCTATAGCTGTGCCAGTGGGGAGACTTATTGGGGACCTGGGGAGCAGAGGAGTAACCAGACCCAGACTGACTGTGATCTCTGTGTGCACTTAAGGGAAATTGTACTTTACTGTGTGTATTTGTTATCCTTTCCTCTCATATGAGATGCCCTCTCTGGTGTTAGTGATGAGGATTGAGGCTCATTGATTGCTGGGCCAAGGCATGGGCATCACAACTCCACTGAAGGCATTCCATGCTGAGGTGCTAGAGAGAACACATTAAATCTGCTCATTGGGTACTGGATTGTCGTATTTGTTTCTTTTTAATTGTGGTGTTCTTGAGATTATCTTGAATGTGTATGTTGGCAGCCCTGGCAGTTATTACGACTTCCATACCTGGCACACATCACAGCTTTACCAGATGTTTGCTAGGGGGGGGGCATCCCATAGGGCCATTTACTGGGGGATGCTGGCTATGCCCTGGAACTGTGGATGATGACACCCATCAGAAATGCACACACACAAGGAAGAATACCATAATGAGTTTGTGTTGCACTCCTCATTCCAGGAACATATAAAATTGTATCTGAGGTTCCTGGATAACTTTTTTATTTTATGGGGTGGAGGTATTCTGCAAATTGAAGTTTTTATGGAATACATGAACTCTTCCCATTTCCTAAGATTTATACACCAAATAGGAAATGACACCATTAATTATTTGAATGTTACCCTTAATAAGAACAATGAGGTTTTTGCCTCTAGTATATACCACAAACCCACCTTTTGTAACAACTATCTTTATTTTGGCAGTGCTCACCCTCTCTTCCAAAAGAAGAGTTTGGTGAAAGGCGAATTTATTAGGATGGCTAGGATGATATCCAGTAAAGATATATTTGATGCAGAAAGAAAAAACTTGACAAAATGTTTTTAGAAAGGGACTGCCCCTTCACTGATAAAGAATATTAGTGATTATGTTTATAATAAGTGGGGAAATAAATATGAACCTTTACTGGGAAAAGGTTTAACAGATGTGAGGCCCAATAATACACATACGCCCCCAAGAAATACTGGGGGAGATGCAGAGAATATTGTAGGTGAATTCACAGATAAATAATTTACAAGGGCCTTTGTTCTAGAATATAGTGCAGGATCCACTATTATTACAAATATTATTGAAAAATATTGGGGGCTCTTTACATCTGATGAAAAAGCAAAAGAAGTTGTGGGTAATAGACCTTTATTCATCTGTAAAAGAGCCCCCAGTTTAAAGAATATTTTGGAAAATAACACAGGTAGTAAGGGACACAACAAGGGTATGAAAAAGTGGCAGCTGTGTGCAATGTAAACATATTTTAGAATAACCAGTTGTTTACTTGAAAGATGCAGCTAAGACTACTATATACACTAGATATGAAAACTGCCATAGTAAAGGAGTGGTCTATATAGCTACCTGTAGTACATGCCCAGCTTTTTGTTGGGAAGACTGAGAGGTGTCTTAAAAAGTGAATTTATGTATATGGGTATAAAATAGGAGTGAAAAACATTAACAATACTTTATATAGACCCTCTTTTTAATTGTTCTAACTACAAAGGGTTCTTATTTTGTATATTAGAGAATGTGACACCTAACCCAAGACTGAGGGCACGGAAAGACCATCTAGAGGTAAGGGAGTTGTGGTGGCAAGTAAAGTTGGGTGCCACACATTATCCGGGGATTAATGACAACTTGTCCCTAGTTCCAGTGTTAAAAATAAGGGCTAATAAATATTGGCACTCTTTCTTGTTGTTCTGTGTGGGGTTTTTGGTACTTTTAAGGAATAAAACATTTTTTTATGTTGTATTTTAAAATGAACATAAAATAGGTTGGTTATTTTAAACTAAGCTTAATATATGTTTATACTTAGTATTACTGATTTTCACTGTACACAATATCTTTGGAATGTTTTATTTGAGTGTTATACCTTTAATATGCAATTGCAAGTCAATTGCAAGTATTTTATGGTAGGGGAGAATAAAAGTAGCATTTGATGTTTGTATTCTATATTCTGATAAAGTCTGTTGTACACAGACAAAAAGCTGTATTGTGCATTACACAAGCTTAAATAAATTTGTGGTATCTACCTTCACTAGCAGTGCCTATTTTTGGACCCATTTTGCAGCAAGTGTTTCATTGTTTTTTGTTAAGACTCCTAGCATTGAACAGTAGTAATTTCAGCTTGGCATTAGAAGAATTTGTTATGTTAGTAGGTTTGTCGGTTTGGCACTGCCTAAAAAAAGGCACTATGGGGGTGGCTAATGTGTTAGCCATTATTCAAAAGCCTAGCTGTGATAGGCGCAGACCACCTCTGGCAAAGCAGTATGGTCTGTTGATCATGTCATTCCAAGGCTGACAAATACTGGATCCCCTTGGAATGACACCAGTAGCTAAGCCAATTATTGAAGTCAATTATGGAAATCAAAGTTAAGGAGATATTGATGCTTAGCAACATAAGGACCCAGTAACACTATCATTTTTATTTATTTACTTATTTATTTTGTTACTACTGACACTTGAGATACAATCAAGCTAAAAAGCCAGCCATAACACTACAATGCCGACTGGTGATGGCACAGCTTTAGGAAGAGTTTCAAAGTGGTCTTGTGACTGTTGCTATATCAAAATATCATAATGACGTTTGTACAAACTGCCTTCTCAAAATCTGGCCTTTCATAAGTGTGTCATACATCATAAAAGTAACCAAATGACTTTTCCAGCTAGATGCAAAACTGCTACCTACATTGTTCCAACTATGCTGCCATCCTTCACAAAACTCAAGTGTGCACAGTTCTTGGACTCTATTCAGAAAGTCAGGACAACATTCCAAATACTTAGGGGCAATGGGTGACAATCAGGGCCAGATTTTAGTATCTGCTGTTATTACCTAAATCTTCTATGTTGAGCCACAGAATTAGAAATTACATGTACAAAACAATATTGTGAAGAAAAATCAAGAAATGCTAAAAGTAAGGGTATAATTTAGGGGGGGGGTGCTCACAGTACATTTGAGCTGTAAAACCCAACAGTCTGGAGTCCTAATCCAGAAGAGGCATCATTCAAACAATTCCTCCCCCCCACTGAGGAAGCCTAACACTACACTGAGACACCTTCACTTAGGAGGTACCATTTGTAATGACAGTGAATAGATACAAAGAGTTATAGGGAAGAAAGGTTAACTAGAAATATGTTTTTGTGCATGTAATGAGTTTGCAGATTTTAAAAATCACCTACAGAATACTTTATCAGAAATATTGGGGGAGCAAATGTGCATAACTAAGGAAATTATTTTTTTTTGGAGTTGGGACACAGGATCTGAATTTCCTAGACACAGAAAGGCCTTATTAAATGTAATTCTATTAGCTGCCAAAAAGCAACTACTAGAAAACGGAAATCAAAATCTAACCAACTGTATTTGAAATACTGAATATTGTAAAAGAGATAAAAGAACTGTCATGGTATCTTGGAATTTATAAGAACAATACATGCAAAATAATGTGCAGGAGGAGGTGAAGAAAGAATTATGTGAAGCAAGACGTGAGCACTTTATGTAATGTTGGATTAAATCACGAGGAAAGAAAACATATCTCTAAAGTAGAATGTATGTAAATGAAAAAAATGTTAATATGGTTTGTTTTCTTTTCTAACATGTGTGCATGTCTTGTGATAATTTAATAAAGGTGTTTATGAAGAAATAATAATTGTAAGCAATGTTTTATATAAGTTAAAAATTATTTATGCCACTGCATGCATATGGGATCCTCTGCCTATATATAATGTACAGACTTTCATATATGTTTACTAATTTCTAGATACTTTCTTGTGCCTGAACCTGTTAAACTGTTACAAGACAGTGTGTGTGTGTGTGTGTGTGTGTGTGTGTGTGTGTGTGTGTGTGTGTGTGTGTGTGTGTGTGTGTGTGTGTGTGTGCTCACCTCTATAACTAAATTGAATACGAGTCTTTCTATAAAACATCCTCTTTTCTGTTAAAAAGTAGGCCAAATACTGCTCTTACATTCTCAGCAAAGCAGCTACATTTTCAGCAGAGACCTCTGATTGTATCGTTGTGATGACATATGTGGCCACTGCATTATTCACATAAATAGTATAATCTTGTTCTAGATGTTATTGTCAGTTATCTTATATTATTAGTAATTGCAAGGTGCCCTACTTCAAGAAGTTAGGCTCAAAACTGTGAACAATAGGGATTACATGATTAACTGTCCATTTTCTCTCCCAGGTAGTTGAATATACTTTCGCTGCTCTTTTGTATGCTACTTTGTTCTTTTCCCCTCCCATCTCCAAGCATTCATGCACTTAGGTTGTTAGCAGTAAACTGTAACTGAATGAGCCAAACTCTTGTAGATTCATAATGTTTTGCAGATCTTTTCTCCTTTAAAACTGCACTACATAACTGATGGAAAAGAACAACTTTGAGCTTTCAAAGCATGTTAGACCACTGCTCTTTTTACAGAAAATGTATGCCCTAAAAGCTTAAAAGATAGCAAGTGTTTTTATTTCTATTTTTTTTTTATTTATTTTTTACATTGGGACAGCTCTGTAAAGAGTTCATCCAAGCACTAACTATATTCCAGTGTCTTGGGAGCTGTTTCCACTTTGCTCCCCTCCCAAACCACAGTCATTCCATATATTCTCACATGCATAGTTACCTCTCTCCACACACTTCTGTATGCAAACCACTCCCTCCTTAAAGGCATAATTACCTTTTATTCTACATGCACAAATCTCCTTCATTTAATGTACTAGTCATCTTCCCTCTATCCACTTACATCCACAACACATTACACCCTCATTATTTTATCAGTTACAACACTAGCATTAGCTTATCTTCTTTCCACTGACTTAATTCAGCACATCTATTTGCACATTCTCTCTCACCACCTAAACACTGACTGGAAATCTCTAAGTAAAAGCAACCCTAAAAATGTTAAATTTACAAGGCTTCATCCAGGTAATAAACTGTCCCACCAAACTCAATATACTAACAGACAATCTATACCAGAGTGTATTTTAACAAACAACCCCCACAACATAACATCTTCTGAGTCACCTGAACAAGTTATCTATAAATAAATCCCCAAATTTGCTTAACAGACATACATCTCAACTACCTGATCCTATTGATGACCACATCCCAACCTATGTAATAAGACAGCAACAACATGGTTCACCCAGACAAGTTATCTACAACTAAATATGTAATGCCATCAAATTTACCAAAGGGATATTTTCCCATCTTTCACCCTCTACAACTGGAATTTTTAAAAACAATGTTTCTAGTTGAAGCAATTATTTATTTCAACTACACCTTCCTAAAATGCTAAATGAACTAGCACCAGTTAGGACAAAAAGGAGAAATCAGCAGCACCATGGCTAACAAAAGAGATGCAACAGAATGGTAGAAAAATAAAACACAATATACCTACCAACATTTCAGACATCCCCAAAACCTCACTAAGTCCCAGGTTAAATCAGACAAGAAATCATATTACAACAACCACCAATTTAAGCACCAAAAATAATTCCAAGATATGCTGGTTATCCCTAAAGAAAATAACACACCCTGACCATGCTGTCACACCCTTTCCTGCAACTTCTAACAAGTGACTCCATTTCCTTCAATTC
Source organism: Protopterus annectens (assembly GCF_019279795.1). NCBI lineage: Eukaryota > Metazoa > Chordata > Ceratodontiformes > Protopteridae > Protopterus > Protopterus annectens. The sequence continues at coordinate 1,364,263,546 of NC_056731.1, forward strand.
AACACTTATTAAATCCAGACAGTTCTTTTCCTGAGTGATGATCACTCTACTTCCCTCCTGCTTCCCTCAGTTCTTGAAAACCACATACAGCCATTTAGCTTTCACCTTGTCCCTACCTTAACTATTAAAAAATGACTTGGTAAACTAAAACCATCATTCCTAGCTGATGATAATCTTCCCAGAAAATATCTAAATATTGCCGGAGATGCAACAGCCTTCCCTATCTCCATTCTGATCAACCAGTCAATAACTGAAAACTATGTCCCCTCCCTATGGAAAAATCCTTCATAACACTCCTTCACAAAGGGCAGCTAAATTGAACTAACAAATAATAGACTGATTTAAATCTGATCACCGCTCTCAAAAATTCTTGAGAAATGTATCCATACACAGCTTAAGAAGCATATAGCAAAGCATAACCTCCTCTCCAAGACCCAGCATGAGTTTAGACCCCACCTCAACACTACTGCTCTTTTCAACTTCACCAACAAACTCAATCAAAAGAGAAATAAGGGAAACCTAGTTGATTCTGTTTTCCTTAATGTATCCAAGGTATTTGACATAATATTTCACCAAAAGCTCCTTTACAGACTTACTAATCTAGGTCTTACCTCTTCTGGTTCCACAGCAATCTATCTAATTGTCAGCAGCCAGTTAAATAGCAGTGAAATCTTTCACCATTTCTACCACTCTCTGCTGGTGTTTCCCAAGGGTCAATATTTGGCCCACTCATTTAACATTTTCATAAACAAACTCCATAAGCTACTAATCTTGCCACTTTTGTACAATATGACAATGACTGAATTCTTATTTGCTGTACCCCATCCATAGCAAAATCTCAGATCACCTAATATTCCTTCACTGCCATTGAATCTTGACTTAAAAACACTTTCTTTTCAATCTGTCCCTAAAAAAAAATTATTTAGCCTAAAACAATGACTTAAATAAAACATACATTTCATTTTACGCCAAATAATAACACTAAAACAGAAACTATTAGCCAAACTAAACTACTTGGAGTAATAATCAATGACAACTTCAAGTCGGATCATTGCATACTTTATTCCATTAAGAAAACACACCAAGAACTAGGCTCCCTCTATAGGGTTAGGCAATACCAGTCAGATACTGCAAGGATTACCTCAGCATCAATGTACATCCTTCCTTCAACATTATATGTTTCCCCCATTCTTACAAACATTATCTCTACCTATAAAACTAAACTGGCCTTTTGGTACTACAAAGTAGCTAACTTTGCAATCAACCTCCCTAGCAAAACACATCACTGTGTTGTACTAAAACAATTAAGCTGGCTTAAATTCTCACAACAATTTACTTATATACACACATCATCACTGCCCACAATCTCCTATATTTTCCCAATAAATGTCCAGCATTACATAACACTGTTCTATTAGCCTCCTACTAGAGAGTTCTACTCTAGCAAACAAACTCCTACTATGTATCAATAAATCATTCAACACAGATGAAGACTCTTTCTTCTCACACCATGAGTCAAAACTCTGGAATAAAATCCCTACATACTTAAAACAGACAGATAAGGTTAACAGATTCAGAACTTTACATAAAAGACACCTAAACCTAAGCTGGTTCTGCACTTCCTGCGCACCTGCCTATGTCGTTCCCCAGCTCTATCAACCAACAACCCTAGTACCTCTCTCCTTTCTAACCTATGCATTCTATCTTACCATATGAAATCTCATTAACTCTCAAACCGTTGCTTTATCACTGCCTTATCTCCTCTCCATTACTAACCCTCCACCTTCTGTTTTCTGTCATTTAATTAACCTACTTTTTTCTTTCATTCTTAATGTTACATCAAATTACTACTAACTGTATCTGCAGTTTCTATCATCCAAGAAAACGCTTTCAATTCTATTTCTTTATTTCCATATATTCAACAGGTATATACACTGTTTCTCTTTGCACTTAATTCTCTAATGATACTTATGCACTGTATGTAATTTCTTTCACTCTTTTCACTTCATGTAATCCTTTTATTTTCATGCAAAGATGTATACTAAAATTTTAAAAAAAAAGTCTGTACAGAGATCACACAGACTCACTTTTAGTAGGTTGATCACTTTTATTCTCAATAATACAAGAACTTATGCTGTTCATGGAAAATGTACTGCACATGTAAAATTGCTTTTTTTATGTAATACATGGGATTTAACTATGGAGTTTTTCCTCTCCAGGCTTCCACTGAAAACATGATTTTGTCCAGTCAGACTTTCCTGGTCAACAAAGACAAATAAAATAATAAATTAATAAATAAGCAAACAAACAAATAAAAGACTAGTGAAATGGTGACATTTTGCAGGACAAAACACACATACAACCCCCCCCCAACATTATTAATAAATGTAAAAAATGTTCTCTATTACAGTTGTGAGACCAGATATTGTTAATCCCACAGCTACAAAACAATAAACTTCAGTTTCAGCATTTAAGCAGTGAAGTAATATAATACACTGCTACACCTCTATAAAGAAAATTTGCAAAGAGGCAAGGCCTCCCATCCACTCTCAGACATGAGGTTAGTGTGCCATACATAATAGCTGACTATATATTCTACCTCTGGGGATGCAGGTTGTCAGAGTAATGGAAACACTTTGAAGTTCCTTGTTGTTGTTGTGTCTTTCGGCTTTTCCCGGTTAGGGGTCGCCACAGTGGAACTCCGGTCCGCTAATGATTGGCAGTAGATTTTTATGTGCCAAGTTGGCAGCTCTGATGCACAACCTTCAATGAAGTTATGCCCATTCATGCATGTCTCCACACAGAAGACGCTCTAGCTGAGAATCGAACAGGACAACGTCTTACTGTGAGGCGACAACACTACCGCAGCACCACCACCGCAGTTCTTAACCTTATAAAAAATGCAAATTCACTATAACAGTCTTATAATTCTAAGAGATACAGTTATGTTCCTCAGAATTACAACAGGAAGGTGATACATTTATTTTAACATTATTATTGAAATTAAAACAGTACAGCATCAGAGTTGCTTCATTTGTTTGCTGTAGTAAAATTTGTCATTACAGATGCATTGCTCTTTCTATGCCATTGTTCCTTCTGAGATGGCAAAACATTTGTCAGTTTCATTTTTTTAAGAAATAATTTCTCAAACAACTGTTTCTTGAAAATGTTGGCAAATGTCAGCAAACCTATAAACATTACGATGAAAACAAAATGACAATTTAAAAAAAAAATGAAAAGTTGAATTTAATTTCAGTTATAATAGAGTAGGATGAAAAATACTCGAGTCACAGCTGTTCATGGACTACAGTCTTGTAGGCATGTATTAGTTTTCAGCCAGCTCACATGGGCTGGCACTCAGTCATTTCAGTTCAAGCAAGCAAGGTTAATTCCACAGCAATGGGGAGTGAGTGGGGGTTTTGCAGATAGGTTTTGGATTGGGTGGGAGATTTAGAGTTAGTGTTAGGAAGCAGGATATAAGAATTAGAGTTAGGGAGCAGCTAGGAGTTTTAGCATTAGGGTTAGCGGCCGGGTTTGAGACTGAGGTTAGGGAGGAAATGGGAGGTTTAAGTTTAAGGACTGAGGTTTGGAATTAGGGTTAGAGAGCAAATGTGAGTTGTAGGTTTGTGGCACGAAGTTGGTGATTAGGATTAAAAAGTTTTTTTGGTTAGAGTTAGTGAGTGGTGTTTGTGGGTAGAGAGAGACAGAGTTTTACATTTCAGAACTGAGGTTTGTGATTAGTGCTAGGGACTGGCTGGGAGTTTTAGGGTTATGGTTACGGAGTGAGGTGTGGGATTAGTGTTAGGGAGTGGGTAGGACTTTTAGGGTTAGAGTTAGGGTTCTGAGTGGGCTTACATATGGATGTAGTATGGTCAAGCTGCTAGACAGGATGTGTACTTGCTGTTTTGAGCAAGTGGCATCAAGCAGGTGAGCCATGAGCTATGTCATACAAGCACTTACAGCAAACCCAAAACAAACAGATAGCCTCTTAAGCTTACAGTGCTTGGACAAATCTCGTGAAAACAGTGTGAAATGGCATGCAGCACTAAATTCATTATCAACAAATTCCTTTACTATGGTAGATGTCAAGATTAGTGAGATTCTGATTAGGAATGGGGCAGTATAATATTGCATATGTGGGTTTGTGAGTGTGTGACAGAAGGTTCAGAAAGCTCCATTTTTCCACAGAGAAACTGTTTTGACCATATATATAAAGTTTTGGAATTTTGAAGTCATGCATTGTTATGTTAGCTTCCAAACAGAACTTTTAAGTGTATCTGATTAAAGGTTTATATGACCCTTTGCCTAGAACTGTCCCTATGTTTCTATGTACAAGACAATATCTGATGCAAAAAGACTCCACAGCAAAATAGTATACTGAATCTAGACCAAAAGTTAGAACAAAATCATGGTAGAGATCTGTAATGGAAATAATGTGAATTGTCAAGGCAGATCTCTAGAATGACAGTAGTGTGAACTATATACATATGCAAAGTTCAAGACTGCTTTTCCTAGGAGAAGGTGGAATACGCGGAGATATTGCAGTTTCAGACTTTGTATAAATTTCCCGCTAGCATCCTTGCAGTTTCACTGTTCACAGGATTGCAGAGTAGGAGTACAGTCATTTTGTGCCTGTGTTGGCTGTCATGACATACAACAGGTTACCCAACACTTCTTATCTATTTACAACTACTGCACTCAGCCTGACAGTCCACCTTGCATTCCACCCAACCCTTCCTCCTCTGTCTGTGCCAAGTGGTACTGCATCTGGCATGTCTTCTCTACCTGTGCTGGCGGACACGCCACCCACCAGTCTGCCTGGTGCTCCACTCAGCATTCATTCTCTGCCTATGCCACACAGCACTCCACCTGTCAATCCTTTGCTGCCACTCCCACCCAAATCTCCAGCCAACACTCCATGCAGCACTCATTTTCTACGGTATTGGCTGACATTTCACCTGGGACTCTACTCAACACTCATTCTGTGCTGGATACTGGTCTACCCAGCACTCCACCTGGCATACCTTCAGTCCAACCAATACTCCATCCACTGTTCTGTGATAGATATTTCTAGTCAAGACAGTCTACTGGTTCAGGTGGCACTCTTTCTTGCATTTCAGCTGGCACAGTTTGTCAGCCAGATGTCAGATGGCAGTTCACCCAGTGCAGCACTGCTAGGTATGCCTCATTAAGGCACTCTGCTGGTACACCTGGCATCACATGTACAGCAGCCCTGCTGGATCTGTGAAGTAGCTAGGTAGTTAGCTTTGGTAAAGGCACTCTGCTGATAAATGCAGCCCTCCACCCATAACACTAATAGTCTACAGATCACTCCACCCCACATTCCACTAATTGACCTGGCACTCCACCTACCTAATATTCCACCCACTGGTCCACTGAGTACTCTGACGGTCTACCTGGAACTTCAGCCAACATAGATTCCACCTATAGTAGCGTTTCTGGGTCTGTGAGACAGGTACCTATGTCTGGTCCAGGCATTCTGCTAATCCATTTTGCACTTTGCTGGTCCAACTGGAACTCTACCTATTATGGACTATGTGCAGCTGGCACTCCACCTACAACAGCAGCATTCGGTCTATCAGGCAGATAACAATGTTTGGTCAAGGCACTCTATTGGTCTCCACTTCACTCCTCCTGGTACTTCACTGTTCTACCCAGCACTCCACACAGGACCCAGCATTCCACCCAGTATTCTGCTAGTCCATCCATCATTTCAAACATAATGGATTGTGTGACAGGTGCCAGATGACACTCATATCAACACAATACTGCTGTATATGTGAGACAGAATGTCAAGTTTAGGGAAGGCACTCTAATGGTCCAGGTGGCATTCTATCTGGCATTCCAACTAGTACTCTGTTAGTCTACCTGGAATTACAACCAGCACAGATTGTGTGCCAAGCTCCAGATGGCACTCCTCCCATTAAAACAGTGCCAGGCCTGTGAGAAAGATACCTGTAGAAAATGTGGTGCATAGCTTTAAATGCTACTGCCTGGCAACAGGGAATCTGCATGTTCTGTAGTACATTCCTTCTAGAATTTCATTATGTAAAAAAAACACCTGTATAATGAACATTGTGAGTGAGTAAATACATTTGCAGATATGAAGAAATATATTTGTTTTAAATAGTTTATGTGCTTGGAGGTAAAGAAGCATAATTTACAGTGAAAAAATACTCCAGTCCAGTTGCACCTAGAGCAAATTTTCTTTCTGCAAGGCAACTAAGCAGAAAAATCTAGAAATTAAGTTTGTTCTTTACTGAATACCTCTGCAGAAAAAGCCGTGAAAGCATTTAACTCTACTTTTTTGACTGAAAAGATAAAACAGCAGCAGTTAAAGAGAAGTTCAACAAATGTTACATGTTGACTTCTAAATGGAAGAAGCTGACAATGAGCTCTGGTGTGTGTATGTATATATATATATATATATATATATATACACATACATGCATATATATCATTTGCCACAGGGAAGGTTGAAACTGGGAGTGTGCTAGATTAGAACCCTGGCTCACTTGTATTGGGAACATTAAGTTATGCCAGTTGCCACATATTTTTTTACTGCTTTACTGTTTGTGACTGCTTCATTCTCTGCATTTGATTTGCACTGTACTGAATCTAGCCCGTTATTGATACACTTGAGCACTACACCAGCCATCTTACATTAAGAAAGGCTACCCTGCACCCTTGTGGATCCAGCCTTGTCTGAGCTGGGGATTGCTGGAGGAAGGTTCATTGTGTGCTTTCCTATCAGTAGATTAGCTTAAAAGTGTTTAATTTCTCCTATATTTAAGCCCATCATGCAACGGGGGTTAGCAATGCCCTGTATAGATGCAAACATCTTGAAATACAATTTATTCCCTAGAAATCTGTAAATGAAACCCTCCTAAACTTCCCTGCTGCACTATGGGCAACACAGTTGTGCACTAAGCAGCGCTGCCACACTTATCATCCATAACCTTCAATACAACAAGCCCCTTTGTTAGTCCTAGCAAATAATGGTCAAACTAGCCCATCCCCTTCCCTAATTGTATATATGGTAAAAACCTTCTATAATGGATGGGCAGTTTCCTATCATTTCTCCGACCAGCCTGATCAACATGGGCCTCCTGAGGCAATGTAGTAATTGCCTCATGTATACTGACAACCACTCACTCCTAAAAAAATAAAAAAATAAAAAATAAAACAAATACTGTATGTGAGATATGTAATTACACTATGAAATTGGAATCAGTTCTCTCATGTAACAACAAACCGGACATCAAACAGGTTGTCAGCATGCACACTTCACCTCTCACACAAAATAAGGTCAGACACATAAACCCACATACAAGGAGGTACTCAATAGAAGCCTACCAAAAGATCAGAGACCTCCCAAACAAAAAACACTTGCACACACTGCTATGCAAATAGATACCACTACAAATAATAACCCATACACCAGTGCCTCAGCAAATAAGCCCCCCTAAGGCAAAACACCTCAAAACCAAATGTCTTGGTCATAGGCAACTCCACAGTGAGACAAACAGATGTCAACCTCACCAGGATGGACAAAGAGAAGGTTACAGTCAGCTGCCTGTCAGTTGCCAGGATCCAAGAAATTACGCATGCACTCAAATCACTCAACAGCAAGTACTGTTATGACTCTGTTGTAGTCCATGTTGGGGTGAATTAATTGAAACGTACCTCTCTGGACAATATGAAGAAAAACATGACTTGAACTCTCAGATTATGTGTCCCAGGCAGGTATGACTCCTAGCCCTAAGCAGCATTCTACATTCACCCAGGATAATGCCCCAATATAAACAAAAAATGATAGACTTCAACAATTGGCTTAGCATCTGGTGTCAGTCTAAGTGGATCCAGTATCTGTCAGCCTGGGAAGATATGGTCAACAGGCCATGCTGCTTTGCCAGATATGGTCTGCAACTGTCTCCTCTAGGCTTTGTATACTGGCAAAGGCACTTCCCTCCCCCATAGTGCCTTTTTTAGGCAATGTCAAAACAACAACATTCCTGACGTAACAAAATCCATTTGAGACAAACTCAAGTTTCTGCTGCTTAATGCTAAGAGTCTAAACATGAAACTGCACTCCCTGGTAGATGCTAATGTCTGTCTGTGCAGTCACAGAGACATGATTCAAGGCCATGGAGAGCACCCCAGCTGTGCAAGGCTACAATGCCTTCCACATGTTCAGACCTCAAAATGAGCATAAAAGAACCAAAGATGGAGGTATATCCATCTTCATTAAAGCCAAGTATACTTCTAAACTGGTCAAACAGTATGACTCTCAAACTACTCCATCTCCAATTAACTATAGGCAGAATACCCTACCACATCATTGCTAGCTACAAGTCCCCCACCATGAACCAAGAATAGCACTCTACCTAGCCGGACTTACTGGAGTCACTTACCATACAGTCCAACACCTTAGTCATGGGAGATATGAACTATTCTTCCATCGACTGGGTATCATTCAGGAGCACAAACATGCTCACCCAGAGATTCCTGGACTTTGTCAATACAAATGCTCTGGAACAGATAGTCTGCACCCCCACAAGGAGCTCAAATGTTCTAAACATAGTACTCACCAACATGGAGGTCACTGCACTCCCCCACCCCCCGTGTGATGCCCTCCCTGGTAAGGTTGGACCATAAATCAATCTCGTTCGAAATAATTATTGGATCTGACACCCCCACAGGAGCAAAAAAAGCTAAAAAAACTTTTCCAAAGCAAACTACAGTCTACTAAGCGATGGTATAAAAAGTTTTATACCCTCCACAATCACAGACAACAACAGCTCCTATGCAGAGGTGTACACAAATGTCCTGTATAAACACATAAGCAACTGTATAGACTTGGCTGTACCTGACTGTATCAAAACCAGGTCCTTCCAAAAAAAACAAGCCACCCTAGTGGGCGTCAGGTATAAATAGGTTATATAACTAGATGAAGAAACTGATGTCTAAGTGCAAGAGGAAACTGACTCAGCAGAGGAAGAATTCCCTCCATAGCTTGAACAAGCAAATCAGAAATCCTGTAAAGTCCTCTAAAGCTAATTACAATGCTACAATAGCATCCCTAGCTAAGAATAACTATAAGGCATTCTTTAATTACATCTGAAATCTAAAGGGGGATGCCCAGCTATGTGCCAAACTGGTAGTAGATGATACCACTCATACTATACCAGAGAAAATTGCCAATCTCTATCTTCCAGGCTTTAATACCCTACTCATTTGTTTGACTGAACACGTCTTGACAAATAATGTCTTCTATTTTAGAGAAGAATGTTATTGGCAAACCCAGGGTACGGCAATGGGGACATCTTTTGCCCCCATTTATACCGACATATTTATGGGTTATATAGAGGAACAGATTGTTTATAATGATTCCCATAATATCTATTTAACAGAAATTGATATATGGAGGAGATACTTGGATGACATCTGGCTGGTGTGGAGGGAAGATATTGACTATTTATTGCAATATATTCAATATCTTAATGGAAGTAAGTGGGGGATAGAATTTACCCTCACTTATAGTCAGGAGGAGATAAATTATCTGGATGTTAAGGTTTCACATCAACAGGATCATAATTCGCACACACTGGTATATTTATTTATTTATTTATTTATTTAACATTTGTTGACCGGGAATGTCCGACTAGGTTCCACAGAGCCTGTTTTCAGCGGAGGCCCGGGGAGAAATGCTCCAGATGCATGTCTTTGGAATGTGGGAGGAAACCGGAGTACCCGGAGGAAACCCACGCGAACACAGGGAGAACATGCAAACTCCACACAGAAGGCACCCCAGCCGAGAATCGAACCGGAGAACCTCTTGCTGTGAGGTGACAATGTTAACCACTGCACCACTGTGCCGCCCAATATAGGAAATATCCTCAGTATGATAATCTTTTGTATGCACCCAGTCTCCACCCCAACCACACGGTCATAAATATTCCAAAATCGCAATTTTTCAGAATCAGAAGAATTTGTTCTTCTGAGGAAGACTATAACATATTTAAACAGGACATCACATGCAGATTTCTGGATAGGGGATATAGACAGAGTGACGTGTATAGTGCAAGTGAATGGGCATCTATTAATTCTAGACCAGAACATTTACAGTACAAAAGGAAACCAAACCAGGGGATGTCTGAAGTTATTAGATTGGTAACTACTTATGGTAGGAATACAAATTTATTGAGGGAAGTGATACAGAAACACTGGAATATTCTCATGGCTAATGAGGAGCTAGGCCAATTTTTGTCAGAGAGGTGCCAATTTTTTTATCGTAGGGGGAGAACACTAGGTTCACATTTTTCACATTATAAAAGGGTATACAAGGATGATCAAGTTGGTCATCAGGTAACCCTTACAGGGGAAAGATTGGTAGGATCCTATGCATGTGGACATTGTACATTTTGCAAATATATGTATAAAACAAAACAGTTCACCAGTATCTATGCAAATTGTGGGTCAGACTGGGTAGTTTACTTGGCTAGCTGTACATGTTCTGCCTTCTATGTAGGGCAGACTTCTAGGCCTTTATGGCATTGAATGTCTGAGCATTTCAGTGACATTCGTAATAAATGGATAACTAATGCCTTGTAAAGACATACCCAGTCTCATATTACTGTTAGATTTTCCTTCATAGTGATTGATAAAATTATGGGGATATATCTTTTAAGATGGGGTAGCATTCTATTTTGAATTATAAGGAAAGAAAGTGGATTGTGAAATTGGGAGGATTATTTGAACCTGGCCTTAATGATAAAATGTAGGAACGTTGTTGAGGGAAAATGAGATCACAGGAAGTTATGTGTTTTTTTTATGTATATAAGACAACTATTTATCAGTATGGTTTGTCACTGGTGAAGGTTATATGCCGAAACCGGTCTGATAAATATACTTATTAAAAAAAGAAAATTTTATTTGAAGTTTGTGTCCTTGGTGGTGCTAGCTTCTTTTTGGATTACCAGTCAATAAATGCGATATAACTGGTGAAAAATGAGTGTCCGGTTCCAAGGAAAGAGACAGAAAATACCAAAACTGTCGTTTATTGGTACATCAGGTTAAGCGCTTTCATCTATCCTCCATAGACTTCTTCAGAACACCATTTCTCAAACTAACAGCCTTTAAATAGTACTAATTAATTCAAATTATCCAATCCTGTGATACACCAATTTGATCTCATGAATATTAATTTCATGGATACTGAATGACTCATCCTGACATGGATTCCCATAACACAACAACCATTTAAAACCATGAAAATACATAGTAAAATAACTAAACAGTTATATAACTGTTTACGCATGATATAAAATTCATAATATTCAATAATAAAATTACATAGTAAAATAAAAATAAAAACTTAAAAATGTTAAAAAATACAACTATTAGTTGTGTCTCACAATAAACACACAAAACTGTGGGAAACTTGTGTCTCGATGAGTATAATCAACTTGGAACAACACCTACCCTACTATTAATATTACTTCTTTCTAACCCATTCTAGGCCCTTAACAGGGACTTGGTGGGAATACAATCATTTAATCTGGGTTAAGTGGCTGCATTTAATAATATTTGCCACTTTACTTCTCTTTCCCCCAATATACCTTTCATGTCACCTCCTCTAGGATTAATCTTTACACACTCTACAATTGCAAACTTGAAAGTGTTACAAGTCTCACTATCCCTAATGTGCCTATATAGGGCATTAGTATCTTGCTTTCTTATACAATAAAGATGGTCATATATTCGGTTTCTTAACCTCCTCTCAGTTTTTCCTACGTAGAAACATGGACATTTTGTACAGATGGCTAGATAAATCACAAACTGGGTCTGACAGTTGCCCTTTTTGAACCTTACTGTTGTTTTATTGATATCGTCTATAGTGCGGGTGTGCTCCTCATATATGGCACAACACTGATTGCAGTGTCCACATTTGCTTGTACCTACAGAATTTGTATCATTATTTCTATCACTATTTTGGATTTTTCTTTTTAAATTCTTTCCAGTTTTGTATACAAAAAAGGGTTCAGTTCCCAATTTATGATTCACCCCCCTCATCACACCGCAAAATATTCCAATTTTTATGTATAATACTTTTGACCTCGTTTACATAAGGGCTGAACCCCAATATACAGGCCCTGTTATATTTCTTATTGTTTTGATTACTATTAGTAGTCTCTTCGTTCGTCTCCATAGCCACACCCAATAAGGGTTTGTACTTTTTCCCCCATTCTCTTTTAACATACCCTGTAACATCACTAATAAGTTCATTGGGGTACCCCCTTTCTCTAACCATGTTTCCCATATGGTCAATTTCTTTAACCATCTCCAAATAGTCCAATGTCATCTGGGCTGCTCTTATACATTGCCCCTTAATTATACTTTTCTTTTGCTTCCATGGATGATTACTGGAAAATTCAAAGTATGTGTTACTAAAGGTATCTTTTCTATATATCTTTGACCTAAAACTTTTACTCGTAGTATAGATATATCTATCAAGATATGATATACCTCTTTTGTCACATTTGTGGGTAAATTTTAAGTATGGGCTGGAAGTGTTGAGATATTCTAAAATAATACTATTTCGTCCATGGTACCAGTCCACAATATAAATATATCATCCAAAAATCTGATGTAACAACTAATGAACTGCTACCATTGATTGGTGAACATATATTCATCCTCCCAATCTAACAGAACAAGGTTTGCAAACATAGGGGCACACGCGGCCCCCATAGCAACACCTCGGGTTTGTCTGTAATGTTCACCATCATAATATATATAATTATTATCCAGCACAATACCCATAAATTCTTCCAATAAAACAACTTTCTCCCATTCCAATTGTGTATACCTCTGTATACTGTTAATAAACTTAGTTGTTCCATCTTCTCTAGGTATACAAGAAAATAGGTCGACCACATAAATTGTCAAAAATATGACACTATCTTTCCACAGGTGGGGTTTTATCCTGCTCAAAAATTCCCAAGAATCTTTGACAATGTGTGGGACCTTGCTATAAATGTTTTTTTAGCCATCTATCCATTACTTTTCCATAAGGAAAGGTCTTACTTTTACTACCTGAAATGATAGGTCGAAATGGGGGATCCTCCATATTTTTATGAATCTTGGGTATCCCCACTATTGTAGCCAATACTGGATGTTCTACTTTTAAAAATTGATACATTTCTTTATCTGTTCTATTATCCATTAAATATTCCTCGAGGTATAAGTCAATTCTCCTATGGGCAATATTTATTTGGTTTATAGAAGAGATTTCATAATTCCAGGAATTATTTAATATTTGATACATTTTCTGTGCGTACTCATTTGCATCATATAACACAATTCCCCCGCCTTTGTCAGGGGTCATTATCCATATATTGTGATTAGCACATATTTCATTAAAAACGGTTTGTTCTTTTCTACTTAAGTTGTATTTGTATTTTTTCTTTTTAGTTATTTCACAATATCTGTACAATTCGTCTGTTACCACCTTCTCATATGCCACTAGAGTGTTATGCATGGGGGGAGTGAACTGACTTTTCTTCCTTATGTCACTTTTAATTTCATATTTATTTTCACTATGAAAAAATAGTTCAAGATTTAATTTCCTCAAAAATTTCTTGAATTCAACAATATTGTCCACTATGTCAAATCCACAATTGGGTACATATTTCATACCTTTGGCAAATAACAAAAAATGTTCCTTCTCTAATTTATATGTTGTATAATTGAATATACTGATGTCCCCTATGGGACTGCACTATCTCTTGTTCCACATGTGTTTTTGCTGTTGGTTTCCCATCCACCCCCCTTGGTATGGTACACCTCTCTTTCTCTGATTGTCATGTTCCCATTGATATTCGTGTTTCCGATAATCCCCCTTGTAGTCCTTCTTCCATCCCTGTTGCTTCCCTAAAAAAATGTTTTTGATTGTTCCCACCTTCATTCTGCCTTTGGTAGCCAACATTCTTACTTTCAAAACCTTGATCCTTCCCCTTTGTACTTCTCACTTGTGTTCCATTTATAGGTTACCCCCAATCTGTATTGTTCCATATCCCTCTGCAGTTTCTTACATTTTCTGTCAAAAATCTTAATACTACTTTTCTCTGCATCATCGAATTGCTTGGAATACAAGGTTTCCCACTGTGAAAACAAATCACTAACAATTTTTTCATTCAATTCATCTACTTCCTTCATTAATCTACACATTTTACTGTCATTGCAAGTAATAATAAATTCCATAAAACGTGTCCCAAAACCATCAAACATTTTGTTACATTCATTAATTTCATTTTCAGTCATATCCACACCTATGGGTTGCTTGAAAAATTGCAAACCCATCGGTACTAGTTTTGAATCTATACATTTTTGTAGGTACATATTATCAAGCTGTAAAGCCTTGATAGTCTCCAGTTTGTGGCCAAATTCATGAATAAGGTCTCTTAATGTTTTAAAATTAGTATTGTTCCCTTCTTTATTGTAACCAAGCTTGATGATGATCATGATTTTAAATGGTTGTTGTGTTATGAGAATCCATGTCAGGATGAGTCATTCAGTATCCATAAAATTAATATTCATGAGATCAAATTGGTGTATCACAGGATTGGATAATTTTAATTAATTAGTACTATTTAAAGGCTGTTAGTTTGAGAAATGGTGTTCTGAAGAAGTCTATGGAGGATAGATGAAAGCGCTTAACCTGATGTACCAATAAACGACAGTTTTGGTATTTTCTGTCTCTTTCCTTGGAACTGGACACTCATTTTTCACCAGTTATATCGCATTTATTGACTGGCAATTGTTGGGTTTGACTGGTGTAGTACTTTCTTTTTGGATTACCACTAACACTATATCAGAGAAAACTGCCAACCTGCTGAGTGACACATTTGGTGCAAACTTCATGCCCCATCCCCAGTAATCATATCTGATACCAGTCCTCAGCCTAGTATCTCTAGAGATCAGGTCATATCTGCGTTCTCCAGGAAAAAAAAACATGGCCTCAATGGGACCAGATAACATTCCAGGCTGCTTACTAAACAATCTAAAATAGGACCTAGTGGACCTACTTGGCATTCTCTTTAACCATAGCTTGAGAACTGGCTTTGTTCCAGCAGAGTGAAGAACAGCAACAGTGATTCCCTTGCACAAAAGGGGTGATCAACTGACCCTGGACAACTATAGACCCATAAGTCTAACCAGCCTTATCTGCAAAGTCATGGAAAGAATCATCATGGACCTTATCAACAAGGACATAGGCGACCTTCAAACTCTAAACCCAACCCAATTTAGCTTTAAGTGTAGATCATGCTTATTAAACTTTGTAGATTTCTTCGAGAAAGTCACCAAAGCCCTGGATGAAGGTAAAACAGTACATACCGCCTATCTCGACCTAGTCAAGGTTTTTGACACAATCCCCCACTCAGGTATCATTGAGAAACTCTCCCAGCTGGGGATTAACCCTTGTATCACTAGATGGGTAGCAAATTGGCTAACCGACACAACACATATTGTCAAAGTTGGTGATTCCACCTCTACTAGTAGACCCACCATCAGTGGCATACCACAAGGATCTGTGCTGGGCCCTTTACTGTTTGGAATCTATTTCTCGGACGTCCAGGCTAAAGCAGATGGACTTTGGCTTACCAAGTTCGCTGATGATTGCAACTTGGATGCAATCACTGAGTCCTCTAATGATGTTAGCATATTGCAGGAGGGGCTAACACAGACAAACGACTGGTGCCAAACCCACGGTCTAAAACTAAACACAAAGAAGGGCATTATCATCCCCTTTGGCAAAGAGAAATTTCCTGCTAAACACATTATTGACAGCATCCCCTAAGTTCAAACCCACTTATGTGAGATCTGGGAACACAGGTATATAGCATTCTGAACTTTGAAAAGTGGTAAGGAAAGCCTTCTACATTGTGCATCTCATAAGTAATGGCATCCTATCCAGGTCTAAGGATGTTCTAACTCAACTGTACTTGACCCTCAATAAACCATTAATAGAGTACAATGCTCCCTTTTGCATGTACCTCGCCAGACATGCTGCAGGTGGAGAGACCACAGAGGTTTCTCACCAAGAAAATACAGGGCCTCCAAACTAGAAACCACGATTTACATGGATAGACTGAAAGCTCTGTCATTGTACTCTGTATCGTATAGGCTGCTGTGAGGCTGTGCCTGGCCTACAAGGCAGTCTCAGACCCTGCCTTGATGGAAACGCTGCACATACACAAGTCAAGTGGCACAAGAGTCACTTGGTCTAGGGATCTTATTCTAGCCTGTGACATTAACAGAATATGATGAAGAGACAGATATATCACCCAGAGACTGCTGCTCCTCTGGAACAAACTTCCAATTCACGTGAAGCAGAGCTGCTCACTGACCCTATTCAAGTGCAACCTAGACAAATGGAAGGGAGACTGACAATCCACCCCAGGGGTGGCACCCATGTCTCTCATATAAAAGGGGTAGTCAGTGTTGATCATAGATTTGTCCTGTGAATTACATAAATCTAACAAGGGCAATTGGGGTAACTCAGGATTAGACTCGCTCTGCTAATTACGTCCATTTAACCGAGGACAGTTGGGGCAACTTAGAAATTAACATAGCTAGGCTTGTAAGGGCTCTAGGGCCAATTGCCTTGTAACCTCCTAGGAACCTATGAATATATATATATATATATATATATATATATATATATATATATATATATATATATATATATACAGCTAGATAGATATAGATTTATATACAGGGCTTTTTTTGAGATGGTATGTGCTGGTACAGTGTACTGGCACCTCATCCTCAATACACACCTCTCAACCATATGGTCTGAACTGAAATTTATCACTGTTAGTGTGCCACCATGATTTGCCAAGTGGCCCCATTAAATATCAATTTTGTTTTTTTTTTTTATTTTCATTTTTTATGGTCAAGATCATGCAGGCTGATGTCATCACGCACCACCAGTGTATCCTTGACATTATCAAGAAGGAGGGTGAGCATGACATGCATGCACTTTGAGCCTGTGAGCATCCTTTTAATTTTTTTAGCATAGAGATATAGACTGTAGACAAATAATTAAATAAGGCTAAAAGTTCAACCCCAAAAAAATATAAAAAAAGAAAAAATATTTTCCATTAAAGTTTCAGATGGCATCTGGGTCCAGTACTCCCTGGAGTATAGAGGGTTGATTGACTTGTCTTGAACAGTGTTTGTAGCAGGTAAGTTTTTTGTTAAGTATTGGTAAGGCCTCAAATCAGCTATACCAGATATGAAGAAATAAGATCTGTGTTTCTGGTGATGAGTATCTGTAGGAAATCAAAGTGTTTTCTTCCTTGTTTAGTTAAACTGAAATACCTAGCTATATTTTTATACATAAATAACATAATGAAAAGAGAAAATGTGAAAATAATGATAAAGTCAAGCAGGTTGAATTATGGTACACAGTGCTCAATTTTCTCTTTTCATTGCATTATTTACTTATAAAAATACAGCTTGGTATTTTAGTGCACCAATCTATTGTTTATGTTCCTGCATCCCTTTTCCCTTTAACTCTCCTTCAAATGGTATTGTATTTTGGGAATGTATGGAAAACAACCTCATTTTTTACATACTGCGAATGGATGTTATATTTGTGTAGACAATATTGATGTTCAAAGAAATTATTATGTTATAGAAGACAGGCTTTACTGGGCTTGCATTGCAAACGAATAGGACATCTAATGTAGGGCATGTAGAAATAAAGTGCAAACCATATTTGAAAAAGTGCAAATAAGAATTTTGACCAAATTGTTTATTTTTAATTAGCAGAGACTTTTTTTCCTGCAGATGCTAATACAGCAAAGTTAGATAAACCATGGTAGGACAGCAAGTTTTTGGGAAAGGAACAAATTGTAGCAACTTACTTGCTATTAAAAACAGATTTCTTGCATTGGAAAGTTTATCAGATGAGGAAGCTTCTGGTATTGGTAATGACCATATAATTAATCAGGTTGTGTCTTCATCAAGAAAGAAAAGAGAAGATATCATAAAAAGAGAGCTAAAACATTAACTAAACAACCTGAGGGTTTTTTTCACCAAATATTAATGAACTAAGGCACCACAGAAGAAGAGTAGCAGTTATTCTATTGCTTCATGACCAAGCACCTGATATTGTGCACTTAAAATGTACTGGTCACATTATAAACGACTGTAAATAATAAACCTTTGCAGTTGGACATAACCTCTTTACCAAGAAACCTTTGGAGTTGGACATACCATACTCACCACATAAACCCCCGGATTCACGCCTTTGGAGTTGGACATACCATACTCACCACATAAACCCCCGGACTCACGAAACCTCCGTGTAAGACTTAATATGTCTTACTCGGAGGCTGCAGTTGAACGGTATGACATCAGCGTGTCATGAATATTCATGAGGGCATGCTGACTCAACCGTAACTCTTACACAGACTGAGTAGGAAAGCAGGGGGTGTGTCCGACTGCCGAGCAGTCTAAATGTCCACGCCCCTGCAAGGTTTTAAAAAGCATAATGTCAACACACAAGAGCCAGTTCGCTCAAATGTACTTGCACTGAACACCACACTCCCTGACACTGTAAACCCCCATCAAACTTATATAAAGTAAATAATTATTTTTTTTTTAAATCCACGATATAGCTGCCTATATTTGCGCGTGTGTGCGTGGGTGTGCCCATTGCTTAGCTGTAGTTAGCAATTCCGGCATGGAAGAGCATAAGAAAGAATGTTTATACAAATCACACCAAATTGCAATAGTATAATGGTAGAGCGTATGCGCAAAGTGGAGGCATTCACGGTTCGAGTCCCACCACTCCCCTTTGTATTTTTGTTGTAAATCAGTATATGAAATAATATCAGACATATATGATTAAAATATTAGTAAAAGCAGTGAAATGGCCAATGTATCAGTGACCAAAATATATATTTTTAAAGGATCCAGATATATAATAGCCTGCCGTTAAGCAGCGCTTTACCCAGCTAAACAGAGGTGCCCAAAGTTTAAAAGTGCTTTACCCAGTGCAATACAGGTGCCCATATCCTAATAGCACTTTACCCAGCGCAATAGAGTTGGCCAAAGTTTAAATGCGCTTTACCCAGCGCAATGTGTTTGTGTGGACGTGCGCGCCGCACCAACCAGGGCACCGTAGGGCACCGGGGAGCAACATAAAGCTAAGTTGCTTAAACGTAGCCATACCCCCTAGCCTGTCTAGACAGTATTAAAATAAAAGAATGACAAGGTTCGAACCCAGGACCCTGTGGATCATAATCAAAGTACAGAACTACTAAGCCATGACAGCTTAGAAGAAACAGCTACTATTAGCATATACTTAGAAATGGTAGATTAACCATTATGAAGCATGTCTGCAGTCAGTCTAGAATTCTCAAAAATGGCCAATCACAAAAAAGTGCGGGAAATGCGGTATATTTAAGCCCCATAGGCAGGAATACTTGCCATAACCGATTGTAGCTCACA
Source organism: Protopterus annectens (assembly GCF_019279795.1). Lineage (NCBI taxonomy): Eukaryota > Metazoa > Chordata > Ceratodontiformes > Protopteridae > Protopterus > Protopterus annectens. Next base: position 1,364,283,094 of record NC_056731.1, read on the forward strand.
TTTGCAGTCAGAATGGCAGGTGCAGGAGAGGGTTCATGCTTCCGAGCGCAGCGTTGGGGCATCAAGGAGTCGCAATACATGGCTCCTTGTCCACCATCATGAGTCCAGACTCCTGCAGGGCCAGTTCCAAGGGACGGAGTACAAGGCTGAGGCTTGGAACCGGTTAGCTCATGACCTCACCAGTGCCACAGGCGTTCCTCGCACCGGTGAGCAGGTCCGTCACCACCATGCAGACCTGAAGAGACTGAAGGAGGACCACCTGAACCAATGGATACAGGAGGCCTGTGGGATGCAGGATGCCCCACGACTGAGTAAGTAGACATAGAATGCAGTATATAAGAATTGATAACTGATTCTGTATAATGGATAGGTATGTTTTAATATCCCTTCATTTACTTTACAGCTGCAGGTGACCGTGCTACGAATCAGCAAGCCTATGCTGATAGGCTGCGCCACCAGGCAGGTTAGTGAAAATTCTGCATGTTTTGTTATATAAAATAGGGGAGACAGCATGAAATAAAGTGTTGTAGTACAATAATACAGCCATAAAATGGCCTGAATAAGTCATCTGCATGTATTGTCATACGAAATAGTCATAGTGCCAGAAAAAGAGCGTAGTAATCCATTAAGAAAGGTAACATATGTCTGGAATAAAATCTCTTCAGGTACTGTCATATAATATATGTGACTGAGCCTGCAAAAGTGTGCTCTAACCCATTAATAAAGGTATAATATGTCTTGAATAGGTCTGCCATATGCACTGTTATAACAAATAAAGGAGTGAGTCTGTGGAAAAGTTTGCAATGTCAGTAATAAAGGTTTAAAACCCGGAGTGTGTGTGTGTGTCACTTAGTATGAAATGTTGTTGTACCCTTCCATTATACAAATAGTACTGTGTTAGAAAGTGCTGGTAACCCAGAGTTCTGCAGTCCCATCTACAGTGGGTGATGGAAGTGCTAGTAGCTGTGAAGCATATATACAGTCCTCAACAGTTAGTTACTGGTGGGCATGCATAAGTAAATCTGGCACACGAGTACCATGCTAATATGTTCCCCAGAAATGTCAGTGTGCTTCAATAAATGCAGGGTTCTGTACAAACTGAAGTGAAAATGTCATGTGAAAACATCCAGATATGTAGATAAAGAAATATAAATGCAACCATGAAATATGTAGCAGTAACATCTGCATCTTGGACAGTTAGTATGTCAGATATAGGTCAAGTATATATTGAACTAGCCAAACCCATTACACAACCTAATGCATGGTGGCAAGTGTAATAATACACTTGCAGTCACTAGGAATGTAGTGTAGAGTAAAAGTGTTTATAAGATGTTAACTGAGGTTTTTTCTACACCCTACTGTTTGTGCATAAACCATGCAATTCCACACCTCAATGGGTATGTGTAATCTTAAATATTTGTTGGGCCATATGTCCTATTGTTTTATAAATATTTGCATTCATGTTGATGCATGTGCCCTGTTCAAACACCACATTCATGGTGGCCTGTTGCTACCAAACATCCCTGCATGCTGTTGGAATATCCACCGTTGTTCAAAATATGCATGTGTTATGCTTGCTGTTCAACTGTTGGAACCTTTGTGGGTTGGGTTAATGGGAATATTACTGCATGCTGTTACAACTAATCTGGAATGCTGTTGCTTATGTTGTAATTAAACACACCTACTCACAGAATGTATGGGAAGGCCGGTCCCAGCGGACCCACCTGTCTCTCCTCAGCTGGCGAGTGCACCTGGCACCAGCAGCTCCGGTGCCCAACCCAGGCTCCCCTCCTCCGTTGGCCACCTTCGGGTGGAAGTGCTGCAGGGGATGGGGCTCGTCCCCCCGTGCAAGCGTGGGTGGAGAAGGGCCACCTGTCACCCTTCAAAGGGTCCGGGCTATGGTGCGTAGGGAGCTCCAGCGTTCAGTCGCTGATCCCCTACGCCAGCTTGAGGCAAGAGTGGTGCGTCTCTCGGGTGAGCCTGCCCATCCTACTCAGCCCCCAGCACAGCCACCCTCAGGGCTGTGAAGGTGCAGTGGTGACTGCCCATGGGTGGGGATCTCAGTTCCACTGTTACCATCTGTGGGCTCATGGGCTTGCGATTTCCAAACAACCTTCCCCATCAATTGTGTTCACCCACCCCATGTGTAAAATTCCGCCCCTGTATGCGTCTTGTTTGTCTTGTCTGTTTACCTCCCTAACCTACCTCCCCAAATATACCTACATCCCCTACCTCACATTCCACTCTCACCTGAAAAAAAATTTAAAAAAAAAGGGCAATCTGTTCCCACAAAAAAATTACACCCCATATATAGCTGCCCATTTCGCACACGTCCGCCGGACATGTAAACTGATAATTATAACTGTCAGTACAACATACTCTGTTGTCCTCACCCCCTCTCTCAGGGGTGGAATGTTGCAAATTTCACAGTAAATTACGAACATATGCACAGCTGTTGCTGGTAAAGAAATGGGCAGCTATGGGCCTTCCCTACACCCTTCCTGCACATCCCAGCTAGTTTCCATACTGTCTTTCCCTCTTTGTGCCCACTTTTTCACCACTTTCCTATCTCCCCATTTTCTTTTCTTTCAAAGAAATTAGTGCGGGAGTTAGCGGGAGTAAGCACTTTTAAGCAGTAGTTAGCGGGGGTGCGCGAGTGTGAGCTTGTGTGCGCTTAGCTAAGTATCGCTAAGCGTTGCGCAAACCCGCTTACAACTGCTTAAAAGTGTCTTAGTCACTCTGTATGACAGGGCCCTTGTATTGCTCAGCAGCAAAATAAAATACACCTGGCAGTCTCGAACCCCAGACCTTGGGCTCACCAGTCTGCATGAAGTACCACTACACCACAGCAGATATACAATAACTTGGTGCTGAAAGAAATATATCATGCATTACAATGAATGAATGTAAAGGGAGAATAGGAATGGCATAACACAAATCATGTTCTGTGGCCCTTAACCAGCAAGTGTTGTGGAATTGCATGACATGACTGTGAAAAGAGAACCAGACATGCTAGTAGGGAATAATGTTACAGTAGCACCTTACAAACCCCACACAGTATTAGAGCAGGATAAACACTGGCATATTTGAATAGGTCAGAGGCCAGACCTCCCAACTGTGACTGGTTTAAAGGGATGTCCCTGATTTGCAAACAAATGTTAGCTGTGCCCCTCAGACTCCCTGTGAAATGTAGTAGCAGTAGGCAGAAAGGTGGGGAATCCCACTTAATGATAAATGTCAATAAGTGAGAGTAGACACTGCTTGCACGTCAGAAAAGGTGTAGTAATACATATGCTCAGAATCCCCCAAAGTCGCAACTGCAAAATATCTGAAATATATCACAGGTGTATCCCACTGATATGTACCTTTCCCTGAGGCTGTTCAAATATATACCCGAGAGTTAACAAATGAATGACAAGGCCACAGCACAACGTAGGTTGAAAACTTCAGTACTTATTCAAGCCAAAACGAACCAACGGCAGGACACCAGTTTAATCCACAGCTACAAAATTTTATTACAGACTTAGCGCTTTCACCTTAACAAAGGCATCATCAGAGTCAAGAAGCTGTTACATCAACTCACTTTTAAATAATAAAGTCTGTAAGTAATAAAATAATAAATCAATTAATACATTAATTAATTAAACCATCATCCAATAAAAACATTTTCCCAATCAAACATTGAAAGTTGTACGAAATCACCTTAAAGGGCCTTTGCAAGAAAAATATTTTGAATTGCACTTAATACAGTTGATATGCCAAAGCAAATATAGTAATAATTGTGATAATGTTAAAGTGTTAAATAACCTACTTAATAAACACATTTCAATATTTATATTTCTTGAATAAGATCTGAAGGTACTAAATAAAATTCTTGTTACAAATGTTATTACTAAATAATTCTTTCATGTTTTGTTTTGTTTAATTATTTTAATGATAGTAGTACAAATCAATGTACATAGATCCAGTCCTATAGAACCTGGGATCTATGCACCAAGAGGGGTTTGATGGAGATAAAATCATTGAGTCCAGGGTAAGACATGGCATTCAGCCGAAGCTGCCACTCCATCTCCTTTAGGGCAACCTTGTTTTTAATATCACCACCACTATCTAATAAAACCCTGTCAATCACAAAAAACATAAAACATGAATCTCCTAAAGTTGTTACATTTGATACTATGTAGGTACAACGCATTATGTGAATCCTTGTTTTTGATGGATCTAAGATGTTCAGGGATCCTATCTTTTAGTCTACGGGTAGTCATCCCGACATAAAATGCCTCACAGGATGAGCAGTTGGCCACGTAAACTAGATTTCTAGTATTACAGTTGCATATTCCCGGACAAGCCAAGGTGTATTTATATCCAGAAACAACTACATAGGGGCCATCTGCTACATACCTGCAGCACCTACAACTTCCACACTTACCTATCCTCGACTTGTGGTGTTGTTTGTTTCTTTCAAGCATGTCTTTTAGATTCTTACCCCTACTGTAAACTATCACCGGGTCTTTACCCACCACTTTCTTCAAATCATTATTCAAACAATAATCCCATACATTTCTCAATACTGTACAAATTTCCATAGATTTGTCATTGTAGTTCAAAATAAAACATGGTCGCTTATTACTATTGTCCTTGTTATTATTATTGTTGCTGTTATTCACCCGAACCGGATCCAAGACATTTAAGGAACCCATCCCTTCTCCACCTACATCACTCAAGATAGGAGCATAAATGTTACGTCTTTTTTTGTATATTTCTTTCTTAACACTCCGCAATAAAGTAATCGGGTAACCCCGCTCTAATAACATTCCAATTAGCCTGTATATTTAACAAGAATTTTATTTAGTACCTTCAGATCTTATTCAAGAAATATAAATATTGAAATGTGTTTATTAAGTAGGTTATTTAACACTTTAACATTATCACAATTATTACTATATTTGCTTTGGCATATCAACTGTATTAAGTGCAATTCAAAATATTTTTCTTGCAAAGGCCCTTTAAGGTGATTTCGTACAACTTTCAATGTTTGATTGGGAAAATGTTTTTATTGGATGATGGTTTAATTAATTAATGTATTAATTGATTTATTATTTTATTACTTACAGACTTTATTATTTAAAAGTGAGTTGATGTAACAGCTTCTTGACTCTGATGATGCCTTTGTTAAGGTGAAAGCGCTAAGTCTGTAATAAAATTTTGTAGCTGTGGATTAAACTGGTGTCCTGCCGTTGGTTCGTTTTGGCTTGAATAAGTACTGAAGTTTTCAACCTACGTTGTGCTGTGGCCTTGTCATTCATTTGTTATCTGTCAGTGCCCTGATATTGGGTCAATTGTTTGTATATACCCGAGAGTATCTGAGGCCTGGAAGAGTCAGAAACACACAGGCATATCAGCCTGCCTGCTGTTACACACTCTGTGAATAGCTGTAGAATGAATTCCACAAGCATGCCCTTACGTAGGAGTACAACACAGAAATATCAAAGGATGTAGCCATGTACTGCTAGCAACCACCTGTGACAATGCCATTGTTCAGGTGCTGAAAAGACTGGTGTGGTGCACAGTCAATGAATTCTACACTAACCTCTGTCTACCATCTGGATATGTCCACAGGTGGGAGCTACTCAGATTACTAGCCTTTATAGACTTACAGGTACACAGCAACTCTGCATGTTCAGCAAGATAAACATCACACGATAATAAATAATGCACTCTGCAGTTCTGCACCCCTACCCAAAGGTACTATATACCCATGTAGTCAGGCACAACCAAGGGTGTAGGTAGGCATACACAGTAGTGAAATATGTCCAGTTGTCCTGAGCAGACTGTGCTAATGTCAACACAAACAAACCACAAACTGTTCAGAAGTGAGTAACGTACTAATGACAGTATAGCAGTTCACAAACAGTGCATGTGCCTGATATTTATAATTGGTAGTACAACATACTTAGTTGTCCTTACCCCTCTCTCAGGGGTGGAAGGTTTCAAATATCCCTCCTAATGTATTGCATATGCACAGCTGTTGCTGGTAAAGAAATGGGCAGCTATGGACCTTCTCCACACCCATCCTGTACATCCCGAACTGGTTTCCCTACTGTCTTCCCCTCTTTGTGCACCCTTTATCACCACATTCCTATCTCCCCATTTACTTTTCTGTCAAAGAAATGAGTGCAGAGGTTAGCGGGAGTGAGCACTTGTAAACAGTAGTAAGCGGGTTTGCACCAGTGTGCGCATGTGTGTGCTTAGCTTAGCATTGCTAAGATATGATAAGCTAAGCCAAGCTTAGCTTAGTATTGCTAAAATAAAATAAGCTAAGCTAAGCTTAGCTTAGCATTGCTAAGCGTCGCGCAAACCTGGGCAAACCAGCTTACAACTGCTTAAAAGTGCCTTAGACACTCTGTATGACAGGGCCCTTGTACTGCTCAGCAGCAAAATAAAATACCCTTGTCATTCTCAAACCCCATACCTTGGACTCACCAGTCTGCATGACGTACCACTAAACCACATCAGATATACAATAACTTGGTGCTGAAAGAAACATAACATGCATTACAATGAGTGAATGTAAAGGGAAAATAGGAAAGCCATAGGAATACATTGCAATAACTACTGTTGTATGCCAGTTAATTCTGTAATTGGAAAAGAAAGTACATACTCCCATGTATCCAGTGTTAGCATTAGGAGGTGTGAGTAAACCTACACACTGAGAAGAGTGTACTGGAAGAAGCAACAGTCAGGTTTCAGTACAACATGCATTTCACTGGCTACAACCCAGCTTTAGATATGAGACAAATACCAACCTTCTGACTGAGACAACAGTGTCCACAGCAAACAAGCATGGTCCCCACCTTGCAAAACTGAAAGGGCTACGCCTACCTAACCTATCATTTTATAGCAGTGTCCTGAAATCACAGTGAAAACTGCAATTACCACACAGCAGGCTGCATGCAATTACTAAATGGTGGGCACCAATTGGTGCAGAGGCCATCACATGCACATGTGCAGATACCTAGAAAAGCAGCCTGTATCTGCTGTCCACACATGCAATAATATCATTGCACCAACTGGGAGAGAGAGAGAGTGCGAGCGAGAGAGACAGACAGAGACAGACAGACGGATACAAACAGGCAGTAGGAGACAGACACTGAAAAAAAACACCAATACACAGAGGAAACCAAAACCAAAAAAAAAAAAAAAAAAAAAACCACCTACAACAGACAGAGGTGAGGAATACAAAGGTAAGGTATGTAACAGATATGTATTTGCTGACATCCGAAAGATGTGTCCGAAGGGTACTCTACATACTGTGACTCATCCATATGTGGCAGCAGTCCATATCTATATGTACATGCACATTTGCATAGGACAAGGGACATACTGCAACTGTTAGTGAAGGCTGGACATATGTATGTTGTTGAAGGCTGCTATGTGCACATATGTATGTAGGTTGTAGTGTGTGGCATTGCAGACAGCAAGCAGTGCCGTTATATGTCATGTGGTGATTAAACGCTGTGGGACTGAGCTACAGGCAGTGAGGCCTGCTACAGCTATACGGCCTGTGGACAGCAGAATGCATTCTGCACAACATTGTGCAATAGTATTACATAAACATATGTCTCACAACTGTTGCATAACTGACATCCCCACCATGAAAGGTGGGCAGTATATGTGCCTATATGTGCAGCTATATGTACAGCAATGGATGTTTAGATGTATGTGTATACATACATATATATATATATATATATATATATATATATATATATATATATATGTGTGCGTGTGTGTGTGTGTGTGTGTGTGTATATGTATATATATATATATATATATATATATATATATATATATATATAACTATAGATATATAGAATTATAGATATATAGATCTATATATATATATATATATATATATATATATATGTATATATATATATACATATATACATATATACATACAAAGATATAGATATATGTAGATATATATATATATATATGGATATATATAGATATATATGGATATATATGGATAAATATAGATATATATGGATATATAAGCAGCAGAGAGCAAAAGAGTGACTTTTTCCTGATTTAAGTATTTTTTTTCTGGCTTTTTGATTATTTACTGCTTAGCAACTGCATTTTCGCCTGATTATACAGCTCTGCATTCTATTTAAACTGTTTTTGTGTTGATTAACTGTTTTGCACTTTTAAAAAGTTATTTGTTGCTTAATTTTACCTGTAGGCTAACACACTCAAGTGCGCTAGCTGTTTAAAAGCATTTATAGCATTTACTGTCTGTTTTTCCTCTGTTTTCTGCAAAAAAGAAAAAAACAAAAACAAAAAAAATCTTGTTTTCCCGCCTTACTGAACTAGAATAGTCCAGTCTTCAGAGTTTGCTGATCTCTGGGCTTTGTCTTGGTTCCTGTGCTATTCCATATCCTTATTTGGATAAAAGGAAGCGTCTTTGTTCACCAGTGGGAGTGGGGAGCACTGAGCAGCCTATTTGTCCCTAGAGGAGTGGTTCCAGCCAGAAACTTGTAGTCTATTGGCCATTTTGGGTCAATTCCTAGCTCTTTTCAGCCCCCTGTAATAAGGCCCGCTTTAGCGTGCTTTTTCGCTTGTATTCAACTCAGCACCGCTCCTCGTCGTGTCCTGCAGAGTTCTACAAGCAGCAGAGAGCAAAAGAGTGACTTTTTCCTGATTTAAGTATTTTTTCTGGCTTTTTGATTATTTACTGCTTAGCGACTGCATTTTCGCCTGTTTATACAGCTCTGCATTTTATTTAAACTGTTTTTGTGTTGATTAACTGTTTTGCACTTTTAAAAAGTTATTTGTTTCTTAATTTTACCCGTAGGCTAACAAACTCAAGTGTGCTAGCCGTTTAAAAGCATTTACAGCATTTACTGTCTGTTTTTCCTCTGTTTTCTGCAAAACAGACAAAAACAAAAAAAAAAATCTTGTTTTCCCGCCTTACTGAACTAGAATAGTCCAGTCTTCAGAGTTTGCTGATCTCTGGGCTTTGTCTTGGTTCCTGTGCTATTCCATATCCTTATTTGGATAAAAGGAAGCGTCTTTGTTCACCAGTGGGAGTGGGGAGCACTGAGCAGCCTATTTGTCCCTAGAGGAGTGGTTCCAGCCAGAAACTTGTAGTCTATTGGCCATTTTGGGTCAATTCCTAGCTCTTTTCAGCCCCTGTAATAAAGCCCTTTAGCGTGCTTTGCGTGATTTAGCGTGGAGTTGCCCATAGAGCACCATCGGGCAGCGCCCGGTTAAACAAGGTTAAACTATTTCTGGCTCCGTAAAGTCTGCTCTTCAAGCACCTGATATTGTGCACTTAAAATGTACTGGTCACATTATAAGCGACTGTGAAATAATAGAAAACCTTTGCAGTTTGGACATAACCTCTTTACCAAGAAACCTTTGAGTTGGACATACCATACTCTACTTATAAACCCCCGAGTTCACGCCTTTGGAGTTGGACATACCATACTCACCACATAAACCCCGGATTCCAAACCTCCGTGGTAAGACTTAATATGTCTTACTCTCGAGGCCTGCAGTTGAAACGGCATGACATCAGCGTCTGTCAGCAGAATAATATCATGAGAGGCATGCTGACTCAACCTCAGAACTCTTACACCAGACTGAGTAGGAGGAAAAGCAGGGGGTGTGTCCGAGCTGCCCAGCAGTCTAAATGTCCACGCCCCTGCAAGGTTTTAAAAAGCATAATGTCAACATTAACAAGAGCCAGTTCGCTCAAATGTAATTTTGCACTGGAACACCACATCCCTGACACTGTAAACCCCCATCAAACTTATATAAAGTAAATAATTATTTTTTTTTTAAATCCACGATAGAAGGCTGCCAGTATTTATGCGGCGTGTGTGTGCGTGGGTGCCTGCATTGTTAGCAGCTGTAGTTAGCAATTCCGGCATGGAAGAGCATAAGAAAGAATTGCTTTATACAAATCACACCAAATTGCAATAGTATAATGGTAGAGCGATGTCAGCAAAGTGGTGGAGGCATTCACTTGATTCCGAGTCCCGCCACTCCCCTTTGTATTTTTTGTTGTAAATCAGTATATGAAATAATATCAGACATATATATGATTGAAAATATTAGTAAAAAGCAGTGAAGTAATGGCCAATGGATCAGTGACCAAAATATATATATTTTTAAAGGGATCCGATATATAATAGCCTGCCGTTAAGCAGCGCTTTACCCAGCTAAAACAGAGGTGCCCAAAGTTTAAAAGTGCTTTACCCAGTGCAATACCACAGGTGCCCCATATCCTAATAGCACTTACCCAGCGCAATAGAGTTGGCCAAAGTGCCTAATCACGCTTTACCCAGCGCAGTGTGTTTGTGGACGGGCCGTGCAAGCGCGCCTGCACCAACCAGAAACATGCGGGGAGGGGCACCGGGGAGCAACATAAAAGCTAAGTTGCTTAAACGTGAGCCATACCCCTTTGCCTGTCTTAGAACAGTATTAAAATAAAAGAATGACAAGGTTCAACCCAGGACCCTGTGGATCATAATCAAAGTACCAAGAACTACTAAGCCAAATGACAGCTTAGAAGAAACAGCTATTAGCATATATACTTAGAAATGGTAGATTAATCCATTATGGCTGCTATGTCTGCAGTCAGTCTAGAATTCTCAAAAAATGGCCAATCACAAAAAGTCACGGAAATCGCGGTATATTTAAGCCCCATAGGCAGGAATACTTGCCATAACCCGATTGTAGCTCAGCATTTGCAGTCAGAATGGCAGGTGCAGGAGAGGTTCTAAGTGCTTCCGGCCGCGCAGCGTTGGGGCGGCAGGAAGGAGTACGCAATACATGGCTCCTTGTCATCACCATCATGAGGTCCAACTCCTGCAGGGGACCAGTTTCAAGGGACGCGGAGTACAAGGCTGAGGCTTGGAACCGGTTAGCTCATGACCTCACCAGTGCCACAGGCGTTCCTCAAGCACCGGTGAGCAGGTCCGTCACCACCATGCAGACCTGAAGGAAAGAGACTGAAGGAAGGAGGACCACCCTGAACCAATGGATACAGGAGGCCTGTGGGATGCAGGATGCCCCACGACTGAGTAAGTAAGACATAGAATGCAGTATATAAGAATTGATAACTGATTCTGTTATAATGGATAGGTATGTTTTGAATATCCCTTCATTTTACTTTACAGCCAGCAGGTGACCGCAAGGCTACACGAATCAGCAAGCCTATGCTGATAGGCTGTAGCCACCAGGCAGGTTAGTGAAAATTCTGCATGTTTTGTTATATAAAATAAGGAGACAGCATGAAATAAAGTGTTGTAGTACAATAATACAGCCATAAAATGGCCTGAATAAGTCATCTGCATGTATTGTCATCTGAAAATAGTCATAGTGCCAGAAAAAGGCGTGTAGTAATCCATTAAGAAAGGTAACATATGTCTGGAGATAAAGCTCTCTTCAGGTACTGTCATATAATATATGTGACTGAGCCTGCAAAAGTGTGCTCTAACCCATTAATAAAGGTATAATATGTCTTGAATAGGTCTGCCATATGCACACTGTTATAACAAATAAAGGAGTGAGTCTACTGTGGAAAAGTTTGTAATGTCAGTAATAAAGGTTTAAAACCCGAGTGTGTGTGTGTCACTTAGTATGAAACAAGTTGTTGTACCCCTTCCATTATACAAATAGTACTGTGTTAGAAAGTGCTGTAGTAACCCAGAGTTCTGCAGTCCATCTACAGTGGGTGATGGAAGTGCTAGTAGCTGTGAAGTACATATATACAGTCCTCAACAGTTAGTTACTGGGTGGGCATGCATAAGTAAATCTGGCACCACAGTACCATGCTAATATGTTCCCCAGAAATGTCAGTATGCTTCAATAAATGCAGGGTTCTGTACAAACTGAAGTGAAAATGTCATGTGAAAACATCCAGATATGTAGATAAAGAAATATAAATGCAACCATGAAATATGTAGCAGTAACATCTGCATCTTGGACAGTTAGTATGTCATATATAGATCAGTATATATTGAACTAGCCAAACCCATTACACAACCTAATGCATGGTGGCAAGTGTAATAATACACTTGCAGTCACTAGGAGATATGTAGTGTAGAGTAAAAAGTGTTTATAAGATGTTAACTGAGGTTTTTCTACACCCTACTGTTTGTGCATAAACCATGCAATTCCACACCTCAATGGGTATGTGTAATCTTAAATATTTGTTGGGCCATATGTCCTATTGTTTTATAAATATTTGCATTCATGTTGATGCATGTGCCCTGTTCAAACACCACATTCATGGTGGCCTGTTTGCTACCAAACATCCCTGCATGCTGTTGGAATATCCACCGTTGTTCAAAATATGCATGTGTTGGTGCTTGCTGTTCAACTGTTGGAACCTTTGTGGGTTGGGTTAATAGGAATATTACTGCATGCTGTTACAACTAATCCTGGACATGCTGTTAAGTGCTTATGTTGTAATTAAAACACACCTACTCTCACAGAATGTATGGGAAGGCCGGTCCCCAGCGGACCCACCTGTCTCTCCCTCAGCTGGCCGAGTGCACCTGGCACCAGCAGCTCCGGTGCCCAACCCAGGCTCCCACCTCCTCCGTTGGCACACCTTGGTGGAAGTGCTGCAGGGGATGGGGCTCGTCCCCCGTTACAAGCGTGGGTGGAGAAGGGCCACCTGTCACCCTTCAAAGGGTCCGGGCTATGGTGCGTAGGGGCTCCATGCGTTCAGTCGCTGATCTCGCCAGCTTGGGGCCATAGAAGTGGTCGTGCTCTCGGGTGAGCCTGCCTCCATCCTACTTCCAGCCCCCAGCACAGCCACCCTCAGGGCTGTGAAGGTGCAGTGGTGACTTCACCCATGGGTGGGGATCTCAGTTCCACTGTTACCATCTGTGTCAGGCTCATGGGCTTCGCGATTTCAAACAACCTTCCCCCCATCAATTGTGTTCACCCACCCCATGTGTACGAAATTCACGCCCTGTATGCTAGCTTTGTTTGTCTTGTCTGTTTACACTCCTAACCTACCTCCCCAAATATACCTACATCCCCTACCTCACATTCCACTCTCACCTGAAAAAATTTAAAAAAGTATGTAATCTGTTCCCATGCAAAAATTACACACCATATATAGCTGCCCATTTTTCGACTTTTAAACCGTCCAGCCGGACATGTAAACTGATAATTATAACTGTCAGTACAACATACTCTGTTGTCCTCACCCCTCTCTCTCAGGGGTGGAAGTGTTTTGCAAATTTCACAGTAAATTGTCAGACATATGCACCAGCTGTTGCTGGTAAAGGAAATGGGCAGCTATGGGCCTTCCACTACACCCTTCCTGCACATCCAGCTAGGTTTCCATACTGTCTTTCCCTCTTTGTACGGCCCGCTTTTCCACCCACTTTCCTATCTCCCCATTTTCTTTCTTTTTCAAAGAAATTGAAAAGTCAGGAGTTAGCGGGAGTAAGCACTTTTAAGCAGTAGTTAGCGGGTGCAGCGCAGTGTGAGCTTGTGTGCGCTTAGCTAGAAGTTATAGCTAAGCGTTGCGCAAACCCGCTTCACAACTGCTTAAAAGTGTCTTAGTCCTTTCTGTATGACCAGGGGCCCTTTGTATTGCTCAGCAGCAAAATAAAATACACCTGGCAGTCTCGAACCCCCAGGACCTTGGGCTCACCAGTCTGCATGAGTACCACTACACCACAGCAGATATACAATACACAATTGGTGCTGGAAAGAAATATATCATCACATTACAATGAATGAATGTAAGAAAGGGAGAATAGGAATGGCATAACACAAATCATGTTGCTGTGGCCCGCCAACCAGCAAGTGTTGTGGAATTGCGCTGACATGACGCTGTGAAAAGAGAACCAGACATGCTATTATTAGTAGGGAATAATGTTACGCGTAGTAGCACCTTACAAAAGCCCTCTAATACAGTATTAGAGGCAGGATAAACACTGGCATATTGAATAGGTCAGAGGCCATGGACCTCCCAACTGTGACTGGTTTAAAGGGATGTCCCTGATTTGCAAACAAATGTTAATAAAATGTGCCCCTCAGACTCCTGTGAAATGTAGTAGCAGTAGGCAGAAAGGTGGGGAATCACTTAATGATAAATGTCAATGAAGTGAGAGTAGACACTGCTTGCACGTCAGAAAAGGTGTGTCAATACATATGCTCAGAATCCCCCAAAGTCGCAACTGCAAAAGATATCTGAAATATATCACGAATTGTATCCCACTGATATGTACCTTTCCCTGAGGCTGTTCAAATATATACCGAGGTTAACAAATGAATGACAAGGCCACAGCACAACGTGAGGTTGAAAACTTCAGTACTTATTCAAGCCAAAAGCGAACCAACGGCAGGACACCAGTTTAATCCACAGCTACAAAATTTATTACAGACTTAGCGCTTTCACCTTAACAAAGGCACTATCATCAGAGTCAAGAAGCTGTTACATCAACTCACTTTTCCAAATAATAAAGTCTGTAAGTAATAAAATAATAAATCAATTAATACATTAATTAATTAAACCATCATCCAATAAAAACATTTTCCCAATCAAACATTGAAGTTATGCAGAAATCACCTTAAAAGGGCCTTTGCAAGAAAAACATTTTGAATATTGCACTTAATACAGTTGATATGCCTTAAAGTAAATATAGTAATAATAGTGTGATAATGTTAAAGTGTTAAATAACCTACTTAATAAACACATTTCAATATTTATATTTCTTGAATAAGATCTGAAGGTACTAAATAAAATTCTTGTTACAAATGTTATTACTAAATAATTCTTTCATGTTTTGTTTTGTTTAATTATTTTAATGATAGTAGTACAAATCAATGTACATAGATCCAGTCCTATAGAACCTGGGATCTATGCACCAAGAAAAGGGGTTTGATGGAGATAAAATCATTGAGTCCAGGGTAAGACATGGCATTCAGTCCGAAGCTGCCACTCCATCTCCTTTAGGGCAACCTTGTTTTTAATATCACCACCACTATCTAATAAAACCCTGTCAATCACAAAAAACATAAAACATGAATCTCCTAAAGTTGTTACATTTGATACTATGGCAGGTACAACGCACATTATGTGAATCCTTGTTTTTGATGGATCTAAGATGTTCAGGGGATCTATCTTTTTTAGTCTATACGGGTGAGTCATCCCGACATAAAATGCCTCAGGATGAGCAGTTGGCCACGTAAACTAGATTTCTAGTATTACAGTTGCATATTCCCCGGACAAGCCAAGGTGTATTTATATCCAGAAACAACTACATAGGGGCCCATCTGCTACATACCTGCAGCACCTACAACTTCCACACTTACCCATCCTCGACTTGTGGTGTTGTTTGTTTTCTTTCAAGCATGTCTTTTAGATTCTTACCCCTACTGTAAACTATCACCGGGTCTTTACCCACCACTTTCTTCAAATCATTATTCAAACAATAATCCCATACATTTCTCAATACTGTACAAATTTCCATAGATTTGTCATTGTGGAAGTTCAAAATAAAACATAATCGCTTATTACTATTGTCCTTGTTATTATTATTGTTGCTGTTATTCAATCTCGAACGGATCCAAGACATTTAAGAACCCATCCCTTCTCACCTACATCACTCAAGATAGGAGCATAATGTCTTCGTCTTTTTTTTGTATATTTCTTTTCTTAACACTCCATAATAAAGTACCCCGGGTAACCCACGCTCTAATAACATTCCAATTAGCCTGTATATTTAACAAAATTTTATTTAGTACCTTCAGATCTTATTCAAAATATAAATATTGAAATGTGTTTATTGGTAGGTTATTTAACACTTTAACATTATCACAATTATTACTATATTTGCTTTGGCATATCAACTGTATTAAGTGCAATTCAAAATATTTTTTCTGCTTGCAAAGGCCCTTTAAGGTGATTTTAAGTACACAACTTTCAATGTTTTGATTGGGAAAATGTTTTTATTGGATGATGGTTTAATTAATTAATGTATTAATTGATTTATTATTTTTATTACTTACAGAACTTTATTATTTAAAAGTGAGTTGATGTAACAACTTCTTGACTCTGATGATGCCTTTGGCGGCGTAAAGGTGAAAGCCTTCTAAGTCTGTAATAAAATTTTGTAGCTGTGGATTAAACTGGTGTCCTGCCGTTGGTTTAGTTTTGGCTTGAATAAGTACTGAAGTTTTCAACCTACGCTTGTGCTGTGGCCTTGTCATTCATTTTGTTATCTGTCAGTGCCTGATATTGGGTCAATTGTTTTGTATATACCCAGCGAGTATCTGAGGGCCTGGAAGAGTCAGAAACACACAGGCATACTGTCAGCCTGCCTGCTGTTACACACTTCCAGTGAACCAGCTGTAGAATGAATTTGCCAAGCATGCCCTTACGTAGGAGTACAACACAGAAATATCAAAAGGATGTAGCCATGTACTGCTAGCAACCACCTGTGACAATGCCATTGTTCAGGTGCTGAAAAGACTGGTGTGGTGCACAGTCAATGAATTCTACACCCAACCTCTGTCTACCATCTGGATATGTCACATGGTGTGGGAGCTACTCAGATTACTAGCCTTTATAGACTTACAGGTACAGCAACTCTGCATGTTCAGCAAGATAAACATCACCACGATAATAAATAATGCACTCTGCAGTTCTGCACCCCTACCCAAAGTTGCAATACCTATATACCCATGTAGTCAGGCACAACCAAGGGTGTAGGTAGGCATACACAGTAGTGAAATATGTCCAGTTGTCCTGAGCAGACTGTGCTTCCAATGTCAACACAAACAAACCACAAACTGTTCAGAAGTGAGTAGCATTACTAATGACAGTATAGCAGTTCACAAACAGTGCATGTGCCTGATATTTATAATTGGTAGTACAACATACTTTAGTTGTCCTTACCCTCTCTCTCAGGGGTGGAAGGTTTCAAATATCCCTCTAATGTGTATTGCATATGCACAGCTGTTGCTGGTAAAGAAATGGGCAGCTATGGACCTTCTCCACACACCCATCCTGTACATCGAACTGGTTTCCCTACTGTCTTCCCCTCTTTGTGCACCCTTTTGGTCACCACACATTCCTATCTCCCCATTTACTTTTCTGTCAAAGAAATGAAATTGCAGAGGTTAAGCGGGAGTGAGCACTTGTAAACAGTAGTAAGCGGGTTTGCACCAGTGTCTTGCATGTGTAGTAGCAAGCTTAGCATTGCTAAGATATGATAAGCTAAGCCAAGCTTTAGCTTAGTATTGCTAAAATAAAATAAGCTAAGCTAAGCTTAGCTTAGCATTACTAAGCGTCGGCGCAATAAACCTGGGCAAACCAGCTACAACTGCTTAAAAGGTACCTTAGACACTCTGTATGACGGGGCCCCTTGTACTGCTCAGCAGCAAAATAAAATACCACTTTGTCATTCTCAAACCCCATACCTTGGACTCACCAGTCTGCATGGACGTACCACTAAACCACATCAGATATACAATAACTTGGTGCTGAAAAAGAAACATAACATGCATTACAATGAGTGAATGTAAAGGGAAAATAGGAGAAAAGCCATAGAATACATTGCAATAACTACTGTTGTATATGCGTTAATAATTCTGTAATTGGAAAACAAAGCTACATACTCCCATGTATCCAGTGTTAGTAGGGGTGTGGTAAACCTACACACTGAGAAAGGAGTGTACTGGAAGAGAGCAACAGTCAGGTTTCAGTACAACATGCATTTCTCACTGGCTACAACCCAGCTTTCTTAGATATGGACAAATACCAACCTTCTGACTGAGACAACAGTGTCCACAGCAAACAAGCATGGTCCCACACCTTTGCAAAACTGAAGAAAGGGCTACGCCTACCTAACCTATCATTTTTATAGCAGTGTCCTGAAATCACAGTGAAAACTGCAATTACCACACACACAACCCAGGCTGCATGCAATTACTAAATGGTGGGCACCAATTGGTGCAGAGGCCATCACATGCATGTGCAGATACCTAGAAAAGCAGCCTGTATCTGCTGTCCACACATGCAATAATATCATTGCACCAACTGGGAGAGAGGGAGAGAGCGGCGAGAGAGACACAGACAGAGACAGACAGACGGATACAAACAGGCAGTAGGAGACAGACACTGAAAAAAAAACACCAATACACAGAGGAAACCAAAACCAAAAAAAAAAAAAAAAAAAAAAAAAAACCACCTACAACAGACAGAGGTGAGGGATACAAAGGTAAGGTATGTAACAGATATGTATTTGCTGACATCCGAAAGATATTGTCCGAAGGGTACTCTACATACTGTGACTCATCCATATGTGGCAGCAGTCCATATCTATATGTACATGCACATTTGCATAGGACAAGGGACATACTGCAACTGTTAGTGAAGGCTGGACATATGTATGTTGTTGAAGGCTGCTATGTGCACATATGTATGTAGGTTGTAGTGTGTGGCATTGCAGACAGCAAGCAGTGCCGTTATAACATGTCATGTGGTGATTAAGCGGCTGTGGGACTGAGCTTACAGGCAGTGAGGCCTGCTACAGCTATCACGGCCTGTGGACAGCAAGAATGCATTCTGCACAACATTGTGCAATAGTATTACATAAACATATGTCTCACAACTGTTTATAACTGACATCCCCACCATGAAGGTGCGGGCAGTATATGTGCCTATATGTTGCAGCTATATGTACAGCAATGGATGTTTAGATGTATGTGTATACATACATATATATATATATATATATATATATATATATATATCTATATATATGCGTGTGTGTGTGTGTGTGTGTGTGTGTGTGTATATGTATATATATATATATATATATATATATATATATATATATATATATATATAACTATAGATATATAGAATTATAGATATAGATCTATATATATATATATATATATATATATATATATATGTATATATATATATACATATATACATATATACATACAAAGATATAGATATATGTAGATATATATATATATATATGGATATATATAGATATATATGGATATATATGGATAAATATGATATATATATGGATATAATAAGCAGCAGAGAGCAAAAGAGTTTCTTTTTCCTGATTTAAGTATTTTTTTTTCTGGCTTTTTTATTATTATTTACTGCTTATGCAACTGCATTTTCGCCTGTTTATAGAGCTATGCATTGTATTTAAACTGTTTTTTGTGTTGATTAACTGTTTTGCACTTTTAAAAAAGTTATTTGTTTGCTTAATTTTACCTGTGAGCTGCTAACACACACTCAAGGTTAGCTAGCTGTTTAAAAGCATTTATAGCATTTACTGTCTGTTTTTCCTCTGTTTTCTGCAAAAGAAAAAAACAACAAAAACAAAAAAAAAAATCTTGTTTTCCTTACTGAACTAGAAGCAGTCTAGCTCTTCAGAGTTGCTGATCTCTGGGCTTTGTCTTGGTTCCTGTTAGTATTCCATATCCTTATTTGGATAAAAGGAAGCGTCTTTGTTCACCAGTGGGAGTGGGGAGCACTTTAAGGCAGCCTATTTGTCCCTAGAGGAGTGGTTCCAGCCAGAAACTGTGTGTGTCTATTGGCCATTGTTTGGGTCAATTCCTAGCTCTTTGAATTCAGCCCCTGTAATAAAAGGCCCCGCTTTAGCGTGCTTTTAAGCTTGTATTCAACTCCAGCACCGCTCCTCGCTTAGTGTCCTGCAGAGGTTCTACAAGCAGCTATGAAAGCTAAAAAAGAGTGACTTTTTCCTGATTTAAGTATTTTTCTGGCTTTTTGATTATTTACTGCTTAGCTGGACCCTGCATTCATTCGCCTGTTTATACACAGCTCTGCATTTTATTTAAAGCTGTTTTGTGTTGATTAACTGTTTGCACTTTTAAAAAGTTATTTTGTTTCTTAATTTTACCGTGGGCTAACAAACTCAAGTGTGCTAGCCGATTTAAAAGCATTACAGCATTTACTGTCTGTTTTTCCTCTGTTTTTCTGCTAAAAACAGACAAAAACAAAAAAAAAATCTTGTTTTCCGCCTTACTGAACTAGAATAGTCCAGTCTTGCAGAGTTCTTGCTGATCTCTGGAGCTTTGTCTTGGTTCCTAATGCTATTTCCCTTATCCTTATTTGGAGCAAAGGAAGCGTCTTTGTTCACCAGTGGGGAGTATGGAGCACTTGAGCAGCCTATTTGTCCCTAGAGGGAGTGGTTTCCAGCCAGAAACTTGTAGTCTATTGGCCATTTTGGGTCAATTCCTAGCTCTTTTCAGCCCCTGTAATAAAGCAAGCCCATTTAGCGTGCTTTTTCTAACGTGATTTAAGCCGCGGAGTTGCCCATAGAGCACCATCGAGGCAGCGCCCGGTTAAACAAAGGTTAAACTATTTACCTGGCTCACGTAAGTCTGCTCTTCAATTTTTCCTTAGAACTTCTCTACTTGCAATCTAAACAGTCTATTCTCTATCTCAAAAAGCTCCAGCACTTGCTCCTAAAGCATTTTTATATAGTTAAAGTACTTATATACTAAACAAAAGTACTACATTAGCCTAGAATACCCTTGAGTAAATTTATCATTTCCCTATAGGTCCCTTCTGACTTTCAGTTACACAGCAAACTTTTTCACTTTTTCTAGCATGTGAAGGGTCAGTTTAGCGTCCTCTCCTGTTCAGCTGGTGAATCTGAGGCATCTTGAGGGCAATGTTACAATTGCCTGTCATACCTGAACCAACCCACTCCTTCTCCCACAAAACACAAATACATGTGAGAGATGCAACTATATAGCCAAACTGGAGGCTGAGCTCTCTCTAAGCTCAGGACTGCAAGACCAGACAGGAGGAGAAGTTGAAACCACACACACCACAAAACCCAGTTTCACATAGAACTATCACAACTGCAAAACAAACACATAAACACACAAAGACATACTCGGAGGCACTGATCAAAAAAAAATTCTACCAAAACTACAGAGGCCTGCTCCAAAGCAGACACCCAAGCAACTGCCACCTCAAGACATAAGTGACATGCAACACATAGTTCTCAAAGTCAAGTGTGCTAAACAGTCACAGCCCTTAAGGCTGCAAACAATGCCAGACACACTTGTTATAGGTGACTCCATAGTCAGACCGCGCACTGACGCGTCCCTCACCAGACTGAACAAGGAAAAAGATCACAGTAAGCTGCCTGTCAGGCACTAGAATCCGCCACATAACGCACAAGCACTCAGGTCACTCCACAGCAGAGTACAAGTATGACTCAGTCATTGTCCATGCCGGTGTGAGCGACCTGAGGCAGCGCATACTTCCTGGACTACATGAAAAGAGAGACATACAGAGGAGCTCTCAGATTATGTAGCCCAGGCCGGGTATGACCCTGACCTGAGCGATATCCTACCCTCACCAGAATGATGCCACAATACAGAGACAAAATGATCAGCTTTAATAATTGGCAATTACTGGTGTCATTCTAAGGGGATCAATGTCTGTCTGCCTGGGATGACATGCTTGGACAAAACCAGTCGCTGCTTCATGAGGGACCGGCTTGCACCTGTCACCCCTGGGCTTCCGGATATTGCTACAAAGGCTCTTATCACCCCCTATAGTGCCCTTTTTAGGTGAGCTCAAATGATAAACCTACCACCCTAGAAAACAAAATGGAGAAAAACTAAGGGTAATACTGGCACTCAACCAGCCAGAAGTCTAAACCTCAAGATGCGCCCTCGGAAGCCCTCCTCAGTATGGAGAACATCGATGTCTGTGCTGTGACTGAAACCTGGTTCAAGCTCCTAGAGAGCACCCCAGAGCACCCCAGCACTATCAGGTTATACCCAATATCATTGGCGCGTTCGGCCCAAAATCCCGGACGAACCACAAAAGGAGGGAGATATCCATATTCATAAAGGATACCCACACCTCCAGGTTAGTGGCAATGGTCTGCGACGGCATCGAGACCATCCAGGTGCAATTAACCATAGGTAAAACTGCTCCTACCGTTTGTGGCATGCTACAGACCACCCTCTCAAACTCAGGAAACCCACACAGCCTTCTGAAGACACTGGATAGTATGAATGTCTCTCCAAACACCATGATATTGGGTGACTTCCAACTACCCAAGCTTATAGACTGGGAACATTACTCAAGCTAACACCCTAACCCAAAGATTCCTGGAGTTCATGAAACTCAAATGCTATGGAACAACTAGTCACCATTCCCACAAGAGGAGAAAATATACTAGACCTGATCATCACAAACATGGGGGCAAAATGCTCCACACGGAAGATATATCCTCATTGGTGAGATCAGACCATACCAATTAATCTCACTGGAGATCCACATCCCGCCCCCAACCCCAGCAAAAAGACCACAGTGAAGAACTTCTCAAAAGCAAACTTCCCACACTTCTTAAGACTGGAGTAAGGTATCCTTCAAGGCCCCGAGCCAGTGGAAACCACAACCCACACTGCTTCAAACCCTTACAAATGCCTTCTCACGAGCACCTCCAGGAATGTATGGATCAACAATCCCTAATAAAATCAAGACCCTTTCCACCAAAGGCAGGCGCCCGGTCTGGTGGACCCCAGCCATAAACAAACACTTACAACAAGAGGAGAAAGCTACTACATGACAGAGCAAAATCACTAAAAGTGGAAGGCATCTCTGATCACTACTAGCAAAAACTACTGATCACTCCTTAAAAATCATCCAAGGCCAACTTTGAGGAGAAAAATCGCTAATGACACAAAAAAAACAATCATAAGGCCTTCTTTAGCTATGTTAGAAACTTGGTGGAAACTCCCAGATATGCTCAGAATTGAGTTCAAAATGATATGAGGCAAAATCACTGAACCCACAGACATTGCCAACATACCAGACAGGTTCAGTTGCAAAATTCTCCTCCCCCTCCTCCCCAAAGGAGAACATCTGATCCACCAGAGTCTAGCCTCCCAAACATCCGGCCAGATGCCCAGGTGAGGAGCTGCTGTCCTCTAAAGCAAAAAACACAGACATCAATGGGACCAGAAGGCGGTGTCCCCGGCTGTGTGCGTTATCAGAACTCAATGAGGAACTAAACCTTCCACACATAAGGTTGCTGTTTTAATCTTAGCCTTAGCTCACTACGGAGGATCACATTACACTCAAAGAATGGCATAGCCCCGGCAACTGTGGTCCCACTCCACAAAGGCGGTGCTTCGTCACGGATCCCGCAGGTACACTTCCACCCCATAAGCTTGACGTGCCTTTGCATCTGCAAAGCTATGGCAGAAGAGGATCATAATGGAACTCATAAATAAAAGACATTTGTGGGGACCTACAGACACTAGATCCTACCAATTTGGCATATTTGTCAAGGGCAGATCACCATTTCTTGAACTTGGTAGACTTTTCTCGAAACAGTCACTAAGGCAATTGATGAGGTGCCAGGCAAACAGCCCAGCCTACCTTGACCTAGCAGTGTGCTGACCGACAATACCCCACTCGGGCACTCATAGAAAAGCTCACCAGCTTAGATGTAAACCCACTTGTCATGCAAGATGGGTTGCAAACTGGCTCACAGGACAGAACCCACAGGGTTAGGAGTTGCACAGTGCCATGTCAGACTCTAAGCCGGTCCTGACGGTGCTGTGTCCCACAGAGGCCTCCAGTCCTGGGCGGCCCCTCTTGTTAAAGTGCATTTATTTTTCTGAAGTGCAGGCAAACATAGGGGATTGTGGCTGACAAAATTTGCAGACTGACTGCAAACTGGGCACCATAATTGGGACACTCCATCAGGGCGCAGACAGCATCCTCCAGAGGTCTCATAGAAATGGATAACGCTGGTGCCAGAGTCATGGCCTTAAGCTAAATGCCAAAAAATGTATAGTCCATACCCTTTGGAAGAGAAACAAGGTAACCCTAATTAATTACATAGGTGGTAATCCATTAAACATGGAAGACGCTATCAGGGACCTGGGGACCCAAGTTGACAGTAACCTCTTCCTTTTTGTTTACTCACATTGCCAAAGAGAGTATGGTTAGGAAGTTCTTCTACATTGCCCACCTGATCATGAAGGGATTCACATCCAGATCAGGACAGGTCATTGTACCCTGTACTTATTACTTATCAGACCAATGATTGAGTACAACGCATACATTCGAGATGTGCACTCTACCACAGACACCTGCAGCAGTTGGAAAAGACCCCAAAAGTTCCTCACCAAAAGGATAAAGGGGAAACAAAGCATATATGTCATACGCCTGCCCGGGACTGAAGAAACTCCAGCCTCTGTTCAGTCGCAGCCACCGTCTGCTCAGAGTAAGATCTGTGCCTGATATCTGGGAAGGCCATGTCCAACCCGGAATTAATGGACATGCTCCACCTCAAAAAATCCAAATCCACCAGAGCCACGAGGCAAGAGACTTAAACCTCAACACGGATATATAAATAGGGCATCTGGCTGGAGGGACTTCAGATTCATCACCCAGCTCCCCCTACACTATGGAATTGAGAGACTCCCTACACTATGGAACAGAACTGTCCATGTGGAGTAGAGCCCTCACTGACTCTGTTCAAGAGAAATCTTGACGTAGTGAGATGGGAGATGCGTACAGGTTTGGCTCCTGGGAATCATCTTCTGTACAGTCACTGCTGGACAGAGGCACCCAGCAAACTAATGGGTATACAGCCATTCCCCATCCCAAGGGGTGGCAAGCCAATATTACACACCTTCACCAGCTGAAAGGCTTATAAAATGCCCTAGGGCAGATAGAGTCTAGTTTGAACCTATGAAACCTATACTATATATATATATATATATATATATATATATATATATATGTGTATGGATGCTGTATGTATATGTTAGAATATGGATAGATATGTATAGATACATATTTATATGTTGCACCATTCATTTTAGTGTGTACCACTTTATAATCATTGGATTATATTTAAGACAACTCACAATATTGCATATATATGAAATATATTTATGTTTTGTATTTTATATATTTTCCACATGAACATCACATTCATTATAAAAGATATCCACTGTCTTAATATTCACATTTATGATATATGTTCATTTCATCATTATATATATCTGTTTATGTGTCTTTCATACTTATCAGATGATACCATTGTATGTAACATGCACATGTTCCATCTGTGTCACCTTCTCTCCTTATACAAACTGTGTAGTGCACATATGTGTTGTGTCTATGTGGCATTGTTACCTTCCTTGTGCCTCATGTGACTTATTTGTTTTGTGCTGTGCTCAGTGCTGTACCATTGCATATGTGCCACCTGACCTCTGGCCTGTGGCATTTGTTGCTACTGGGTTTTTTGTTTTTTGTGCGTTCTGTAATTGCCATGTTTTGTGCTGTGCCTGTTGCAGAACTGTCCATTAGGATGTTTGAACATGGCAGTATTGCAGTGTGTTATTCTGTTTGTGTGGTGTTTCTATGTTTCCTTGTAATTTACACATGTGTTCTGTTTATATTGTGCTGATGTTTTTATGATTACTATCATTTGGAGCAGCAGTGATACAATATCATGGTGGCCTTTTTGTGGTCTGTTTGTCCACCTTATGGTCTCTTGTGGGCAAGAAATGGGTGCTGCACAAACAGTTTGATGTTGGCCACTGTTTTTGTGCCTGTCTTGTACCCTTTTGTGGTTATAGGGTGTGCATGCTGTGTAGGATACAGCTGTGCAGTTTAGGGTGCTGGCAGTGCTAATGCTGGTCAGCTGTGCTCCAATAAGCAGACACAAAGTCACCTTCAATAGTCATCACACACAATGTACCCATCACCATGCCTCTGCTTACTTAGTGTCATATATTTTATGCTTGTGTTTCCATGTGTTGTATTGTTTCACTTTGGTTGTGTGTGTTCTCCATTTGTGTATATTGGATATGCTGCTGTTGATGTGGGATTCCTGTCAGGTGTGTTTCTTCCCCCTGCCTCTCTGTCTCTTTGTCTTTTGCTTTCCTTCTTGCTTTTTGCAGTGCAGCCTGCCTCTTTGGTGTGTGTTGTTTTTGTGGTGTTTTTGTGAGTGGTTTGTGTGTGGTGGAGTGTGTGTGTGCCCTTTTTTTTTTTTTTCAATTTGACTGTTATTTTTTTTTTTTTTTTTTTTTTTTTTGTTTTTTTTTTTTTTTTTTTTTTTTTTTTTTTTTTTTATTTTATTTTTTTTATTATTTTTTTTTTTTTGTATTTTTTTTTTTTTCTTTTTTTTTTTTTTTCTTTTTTTTCTTTTTTTTTTTTTTTTCTTTTTTTTCTTTTTTTTTTTTTTTTCTTTTTTGTTTTTTTTTTTTTTTTCTTTCTTTTTTTTTTTTTTTTTCTTTTTTTTTTTTTCTTTCTTTTTGTTTTTTTTTTTTGTTTCTTCTTTTTATTTTTTTTTTTTTTTTTTTTTTTTTTTTTTCTTTTTTTTTTTTATTTTTTTTTTTTTTTTCTTTTTTGGTTTTTTTTTTTTTTCTTTATTTTTTTTTTTGTTTTATTTTTTTTTTTTTTTTTTTTTTTTTTTTTTTTTTTGTTTTTTTTTTTTTTTTATGTTTTTTTTTTTTTTTTGTTTTTTTTTTTTTTTTTCTTTTCTTTTTTTTTTTTTTTTTTTTCTTTGTTTTTTTTTTTTTTTGTTTTCTTTTTTCCTCCTTTTCTTGTGTTTTTTTTTCCTTTAAATTTTTTTTTTCAAATACCTTCTTTTAAAATATTTTTTTTTTTTCTTTTTTCTTTTTTTTCCTATTTCCTTTTTTTTATATCTCCTCTTTTTTCTTTCCTCTTCACCCTTTTTTTTTTTCATACTTTTTTTCTTCTAATGTTTTCTTTTTTTTCTTTGTTTCATAGTTTTTTTTTGTCCCTTTTCTTTTCCTTTCCTTTGTTTTTTTTTTTTTTTTGTTTTCTTTTATTGTGCTTTTGTTTGGAGTGCCTGTTTTTTTTTTGGCTTTCTTTGGCTTGCCACTTTGCTTTTTTGGTGCCTGGCCTTCTTGCTTTTTAGGTTATTATAATAGATTTGTTTTCTAGTTTTTTGTTTTTTTTGTTTGTTTTTTGTGTTTTGTGTTAAGACATGCAGAATTGTGGGGGGGGTGTGGGTGTGGGTGTGTGTGGGAGGGGTTTTTGTGGTTGGTTTTTGGGCAGTTTTTTGTTGTGGTGTGTGTGTGTGGTTGTGTGTGTTTTTTTGTGTTTTGTTTGTTTGTGTTGAGACTTTTCTTTTCCTTTTTTTTTTTTTTCTTGCTTTTCTGCCCCAAAAATAAAAACCCTCAATACTTTTTCTTTTTTCTTCAAAAAATACCCTTTTTTTGCAAATTTTTTTTTTTTTTCTTTTTTTTTCCTTTCTTTCCTTCCTTTCTTCTTTTCTTTTTTTTTCTTTCCTTTTTTCTTTTTTTTCTTTGTTTTTTTTTTTTTTTTGCAAACCTTTGTTTTCTTTTTTCCCTTTCTTTTTTCTTTTTTTCAAAAATAAAAAAACTTCCTGTGTGTGCTCCCTTTTTCCCGGTGTGCACCCTTTTCTTTTTTTTTTGCCAAAACAAAAAAATACCCACACAAAAAAAAAAAAAAGAAAAAAAAATAATAGGTGTGGTGAAACCAAAAAAAAAAGGGTGAAATAAAAAAATAAAAAAAAGGGAAATAAAAAAAAAAAAAAAAAAAATGGGGGGAAAAAAAAATAAAAAAAATGAAATTATGCTGAAAAATAAAAAAAAAAAAAATATGGGGGGGGGTGTGGAAATAGAGAGCAGTACTCATAAGAACTAAAATTAAAACACAAATGTGGCATAAATGAATGTAGTGAAACAGGCTGAAGACAACAGGCCAAGTGTAGGTGTCTGAGACCAGTCTAAGAGATGTCAAGCATTATATACAATCTGTGTAAATGAGTGATAATGAACAGTTTCATATTGCACTGTCATGATAGTAGGATAAATCAGCAGGAATTGCACAGAGGTATGTATGAAAGCTGGCAGTGGCACCATAAGCAGAGTGCACTTCATATGTATGTTTAACAGTAAGCATGTATAAGGCTGTTTAAAGAGTTGTAAGTGCATTTGCGCTTGGTGTGTGCGCTGTTTAACCCGAATAAGCAAGTTTTAGCCCGTAAGCATGTGTGCGCAGATGTGAGCTGCTGTGAGCCATCCGAGGAAACAGGAAAGGAAGGAAACACAACAATAATAGTAGGAAGCTACTCAGTGAGATTCAGCAGAGCTAGTAGGTGAAAACAATCAGAATCAGGCAATTACACAGGCAGTACACTAGCCCAGCCCAGCCTAGCCTAGCACTTAAAACTCTGCAAACAACAGTCCATTATGTTTCTCACAACAGACACTGCAGTAAGCTAATAGAATTGAAAACTGAAAAAGCTTTACTGAGACAAAGAAATGTTAGGGGCTGCCATTGCTGTTATAAGGCGACATATGCAACATACTAGGGTGGTGACAATGGAAATGCTGCTGGACAACCCACAGTGAGGAGACGGAGAAGAGTGTACAGGCCCAGGGTAACCTACCAGGGGCTATATGAGCTGGAGATAGTGGAGCGCTATAGAGTGGACAGAGACCTCCTGCAGCAAATTGTTGAGCTGTGCAGGCCATGCCTCACACACAGAACCAACAGAGGGGAACCCATCCCAGTGGAAACCAGGGTATGTGTTGGCCTAAGAATATTAGCAACAGGTACCTTCCAGAGACCAACTGGTGATATGATGGGGATATCACAGGCATCAGCATCCAGGGTACTGCACCAGTTCCTGGATGCCATGTCAGCACATGTCAGTGATCATGTATATTTCCCCAATTCCCATGAGGTATTGGCCAGCAATATGCGTCTCTTCCAGCAAATAGCGGAATACCGAGGTAGTGGGTGCAATAGACTGCACGCACATACGCATCAAAGCACCAGCCGGCGAGCGGGGTAGGGTCTACTTCAACCACAAGGACTTCCCCTCCATCAACTGCCAGGTCATGTGTGATGCCCAGGACATAATACTGAATGTGTGTACAGGCTGCCCTGGAAGCTACCATGATTCCCATATCTGGCATCTGACGCAGCTGTACCAGACATTTGCCAATGGGGACATCCCACATGGTCACCTAGTGGGGGATGCTGGCTATGCACTGGAGCCGTGGCTGATGACACCCATCAGAAATGCACACACACCTGAACAGGAATGCCATAATGAGGCACACACACAAACACGTAATGTAATAGAGCATGTGTTTGGGCTGCTCAAGTCACAGTTCCGGTGCCTGGACACATCTGGTGGAGCCTTGCAGTACTCACCAACTACATGTACCCAAATTGTCATGGTATGTGCTATGCTACATAATATGATCCTGCGAAAACAGCTGCAGCAGGACCAGCATAGGCCTGGGCCAAACAGCCCCCCACCATTGCCAAGGCCATCACAGGCAAAGCATGACTCAGAGGAGGAACAACCTGAGCCTGCCCCAGTAGGCAGAAGGAGGTGTGCCCAGTATGCTTTGGCCTTGGCAAAGAGGCAATGCATAACACATACACTGGCTCAGTAGGAACTCTGGAAATGATACCTCTCTCTGACTCGCACATATTGTAAAAGGGATGCCTAAGTTGGCACTACCTGCTTTCCAACATGTGCAGGGAGTGTAGTATGTGCATCCGACATAGGCAGCCCTGCAGCACCACCTAAGGCATGATTGCCATGTGTTAAGCAATATAAAGCAGTGCTAAACAGCATTTACCACCATGTACTATATGCAAACAAAATTGCACACACCAACTAGCACAACTGTGGACAATGTTGAGTAATATTGGGCAACGTCCAGCAATGTTGGTGAATATTGAGCAATGTCGGACAAGCCTGGTCTAAGTAGGGCATAGCTGAGCAAAAGCCAACATGCTCATATTTGCTTAACTGGCCCTTAAGCAGTCTGGTCTGCTCAGTATGAAAATATAAAGCAGTGATGGGCCTCGAATCTAGGATACTGTGCACTATAGTCAAAGTACTGAACCACTAAACCATGACAGTATTGCAGTGGTTAGCCTGTATGAAGGAATGTTGATAAGTCTATGCAAAGTATCTCAAGGAAACCCTGCAGGCACAGCATAATCCCTGTCGAGTTATGACACAAAGGTGAGTCCTGCAGTAAGAACAGAACCTGACTTCCAACACACACAGTTTAAATATTAATATTGGTCATGTTCACACACATCAACAAATGTAGTGGACCTCAAATAGCAACATACTGAAAGGTCACACTGGGCATGCTCACATACTTGAATAAATAAATGTCAGGCAACAAAACACGGAAAGTCTGAACTGGGCATGCTCACACACTTAGGCCATGTCTGAGTACAGCAGTGGGCCACGCATATCTGGCAGTTGCATGTGTTATCCCAGGAACCTGTCACTATCCAGCAATCCGCCCTGTGCACACAGTTATATAACAGACACATCTATAATGTAGTGGAACCCTGTCATAATCAAGTATGTTCTGCAGATACCGAAGTTGTTCATAGAAACTGGTAAAGCAAAGACGATAAAGACCTGCAAACAGCATCAGCAATAAACATTGTGCATCCTGAACATTAGCATAGTTTCAGAGGTCGATACTAGGCTATCTGCCCTAGGGCATGTACAAGCCTAGCCAGAGTGTGTTTGGCATTTGCAACCCTGTCATATTACTACACTGTGTGTGTGAATAGTAGGTCACACAAGATAGCCCATGTGCGTTTAGGCTAGTGTGCCTCTGTCTACCAGGAACACAGAAGATATCCCAGGGGTAAATATACGATCACCCATACAGTCATCAGGATGTCTCCTATAGGTGGTCAGTGGGTGGCTCTGCCTATGTGAAACTGGGATTACAATCTGGAGTGATTGGAGCCTCTGGGATAAGAATCTGTCCCTCCAGCATGTCCTATTAATATCTGTGCTGAGGTATACGTCCCTGGAGTGTGTAGCTCCAAGGGAGTCGGATATCCTGAGGTGGAGCATGTCCAGTAATTCTGGGTTGGGTATATCTGTAAACAACAGGCACACATCATATCCGAGTAGGTGGTAAGCGACTGAGTAGAGCTGGAGTTACTGCATCTGAACTGTGCAGGGCATCCGTGTGAGTCCCTAGATCTGCTTGGTGAGGACCTTCTGTGGCCAGTACAGTTGCTGCAGGTGTCGGGTAAGGTACACCCCAAATGTGGCATTGTAACCAAGCATGGTTGTGATGAGTATAGGGGCACAATGACCTCACTCGATCTAGATGTGAAACCATATGGGATAAGGTGGCCCATATTGAAGGTGTGTCCAACCACTTTGGCAATGTGAATGTCAAAGGCGACAGTACGAACAAGTCATGTCCTCAAATCCCTAACAACTCCTACCATATGTAATGGAGTACTACCTATGTGGTAATGTGTGGGCATGTTGTTATTCCCAAAGGGGGTGACTATGCAACTAATGGCATTTAGCTGTAGGCCATGGCTCAGGCACCAGTCATCCATCTCTGTGAGACCCTGTTTGAGTATGCATGTGGCAGCTGGAGAGTTGATCATGGCACCCAGTTTGCAGTCAAGTGCAAACATGTTCAGCCATATTCCCCCTGTGGTAGCCTGTACGTCAGACAAATATATACTGAACAAGAGAGGTCCCAGGACCGAGCCGTGTGGGATGCCACGTGTAACTGGTGTATAGTCAGACATGGCACCTGCAATTCTGACCATGTGGGTGCTATCCCTGATCCAGGTAGCAATCCATCGTGTGAGATATTTGTCCATATTGACGCTGGTGAGCCTATGCATAATGGCCCAGTGGGTTATTGTGTTGAAGGGTTTTGTAAGGTTCAGGTAAGCTGTGTGGACAACCGTCCCTATGTCGATGGACCTGTTAACCGTTTAAAGAATGCAAACAGGTTCAAGAGGCAAGATCTGCCCACAACAACGCTGAAATGTGTAGGACACAGTGTCTGTAGGTTCCCGATGTCTATGTGTATGAGTCCCATGACAATACGCTCCATAGCTTTGCAGAACAGGCTAGTTAGGCTTATAGGGCAATATTGTCTGTGGTCCGTTGTGGCACCAACTCTGTGGAGTGGGACCACTGTCGCTGTACGCCATTCCTTGGGTACATATCCTGTAGTAACTCTGATATTAAACAGTGATGTAATGTGAGGGTTACGTCTGTCATGAAGCTCGTGTAAGATGCAGGCCGGGACACCATCTGGTCCCGTTGATACTGTGATGTACACTTTGGGGAGGGCAGCACTCACCTGTTACTGTGTGATGTCAGGGAGGTTATACTCTGTTGGGATGGATTGTTGCTCCTTAGGGGGGATGGGGGAGACATCTGCACTAAACCTATTTTCCAGGATGTTGGCAATGCCAGTGGGTTCAGGGTAAGTTTAGTCAGTATGCAGTAACTCACAGCATATCAGTGAGTGTCCACCCAGGTTCCTGACATAACTGAAGAAGGCCATGTGATAGTCCTACATGTCTGGTGCAATTGTCCAGTAGAAGCAGCCCTTAGAAAAGTTCATGAGTGATCGTAGCTGTCTGCTAGTACAGATCACAGATGCCTTCCCAGTCTGGGATTGTGCTCTGTCATGTAGTAGCTTCCTCCTGACGTTGTACAGCTTATTAATGGCTGGGGTCTACCAGACAGGTCCCCTGCCATTGGAGGAGTGAGTCATTTTGTTATTTGGGATAGCACAATCCATGCAGTCCACTAGGTGTCCATAGAATGTGTATGTAAAGGATTCAGCAGTGTGAGCCATATTTGCCACTGTCTCAGGGTCTCAAGGATACCACCTTGCTTTGGTGAATTGAGACGTTGGCTCATGAGAAGTTCACCAAGATTACCCAAGATGGGTGTGTGGAGGGTATATGTATGTCCAGTGAGATACATGTATGTTCTGACCTTACCAATGAGGGGTATATCACTAGTGTGGAACATAGAGTCCCCATGTTGGTGATGATCAGGTCCAATATGTATTCCTCTTTGTGGCTGTGCTGACTGGTTGTGCCATAGCATATGAGTCTACAAATTGTAGCGACTGTTGGGTGAGGGTGTTGGGGCTTGAGTAGTATCCCCAGTCAATATTTCTGTATATGAAGTCACCCAATATAATGGTGTTTGTGGAGACCTTCATATTCTTCATAGTTCCCATGAAAGCCGAGTGTGGTTCCTGAGTTTGGGAGGGTGGTCTGTAGCAGGCAACAAACTGAAAGGCAGTTTTGCACAATGGTAGTTGTATATGTATGGTCTGTGATGCTTTGTGCAGTGCTACTAACCAGGAGGTGTGTGTATCTGTGATGTATATGGATACTCCCCCTAGTTGTGTTGTCTGTTCCAAGTCTTGTTGTCAGAAAGCATGGTATGAAACATAACCTGGTAGTGCTGGTGTGCATAAGTGAGCCTGAACCAGGCATCTGTTAGTGCACAGATATCGCTATCCTCCATACAGAGGAGAGTCCTGAGTGGCCGCAATATGAGGGTAACACATCTGGTGTTGAGCAGCATTACCCTTAGTTTCATTTAACCTGTAATGTCAATGGAGGTGGGTTTGTCTTTTGAGCCCTGCTTAAAAAAGGCACTATGGTGGTAGCAAGAGCCTTAGCTAGCATTCGAAAGTCCAAGGGTGACAGGTGCAAGCTGTCCATAGTGAAGCTACGTGGCATGTTGAGCATGTCACCACAGGCTGACAGACACTGTATCCCCTATGAATGAAACAAATTTGTTAGGCAACTGTTAAACGTGATATGTTTGTCTGTATACTGTGACATCATAATTGGTGGGTGTAAGATGCTAGACAAGGTCAGCGTCATACTGGCCTGGGCTACATGATCAGAGTGTTCCTCCATGTATCATGTCATGTGGTCCAGGGAGTAATGTCTGAGGTTTACACCAGCATGGACAATGATGGTGCCAGTCCTGTACTTGCTTTGGAGTGACCTGACTGCATGGGTTATGTGGCATATCCTGGCACACGACAGACAGCCCAAAATGACTATTCCCTTGTTTGGGCTGGTGAGTGGTACGTCAGTGTGTCTGACAATAAATGTCGCCTATTACAAGTGTATTAGGTGTGTTGTTTAGCCCGAAGGGCAGTGACTGTGTGGCACACTGACATTGTGAACTATGTGATATGTGGGTATTGTAGTGGGGTAGCAGTTGTGTGTGTGTCTGCTTTGGAGGTCTCTGCTGCTTAGGCAGAGTTCATTTACAGCATCCGAGTATATCTATGTGTGACAATGTGGTTTGAGTGCTGTCGCTAGAGGATATGTGAGACTGATATGTGGTGTGTGTGGTTACCTTCACCACCTGATAGACTGTACCACTCATGGGTCGAGAGCGTTCAGCACCCTGTATGTCTATATAGGTGCATCTCACACATATATCTGATTTTGTCGGGAGGAGGAGAGGGTTGTCTGTGTACATGAGGCAGATGTGACATTGTGTCAATATCTCAGTATTCACCAGCTGGACTGGAGAGTACACACGAAACCGATCCATGGACATGCCAGGATATTATATATATATTAAACCACCAAGAAGGAAAAATAGTCCAAGAAACGACTCAGCCAGTATATCCAAAGAATTTATTTTATAGTACCAACAATTGATGTTCTCCAGCGCCATGGCATAAGCCTTTTAACAGAGTATAACAAAACCCATTTCTCATTCCTTTATATAGTAAAAAAATATTCTAATAAAACAATTAAAAAACACTTAATTACAGCAGCCATTTCCAATCAAGCTCTCTATTTAACCCCTTAGGGTGTAGAGTGTCAAATTTTAAAATAAACAGTGCTTCTTTCCATTGTAGTTTATTCTTCAAGCACATACCTTTCACACAATGTACTTTTTCCAAAATTGTGCCACACGAAACCGACCCCTGGACATGCCAGGATATTATGATGACATACTCTGTAGCCTGATCACAAAGGATCAGTAGGGTGTTAAGTGTGTAAAAGAGTATAACAGGGATTAGTGCTCATGTTCGTTGGTGTTTTGTTAAGAGTAGCTGAGAAGGAGTCCAGACTAAATCATGACACCTCCTTCGGCTATGTCATAAATAGCAATGTACACCTATATATGTCCTGAGTCAGGGCCAACTGTACCTGACTGACAAAGCCGACATCCTGACAGACAGGCCCATATGTACAAACCTACCTCCCACTGACAATAGTCCATATCATCATACCAGGAGATATCACATGTAGAATGGATGAGCAGCTACCCCCAATCCCAAAAGCATGGCAGCAAGTGGAATACATTGATTCCCAATATGTGTCATGCACAAACTACAGAACAAACAGATCCTGCACCTGAACAGTCAGCTGAGCCTCACCCCCTACACAGGATGTGGAACCGTTGAATGTGTCACAGCAACATATGGCACTCCCCACAAGTGTTGGTGCACAACACACCATGGGAAGTCAAGTCCAGTACGCCTATGAAGTCTGATCTGCAAGGTCATGGAGTCCATCATGGTTGCAGTCATAAACAGAGCTATTGGAAGCTGACATACACACAACCCTACCAACTGTGGTATGTTCATGTGCGGATCATGGTTCCCAAACATGCTAGACTGTTTGCAAGGCAGCCACCCAGGACATACATTACTGAACACATCTACACATGTCTCACATAGGCTTTGAATGGCCCTTTATCAGCATCCCAGACACATGTAGTATCCACAAAACCAACAAGCTGTGCATACATATGTGTTGACATATGACGGAATGTCAATGTGTCCACAGATCACACAAGGTAAGGATTATGAGGTCTTGTTTAAGCTGTTGACACCTGCTGACCCACATGGACCATTCCTGGAATGGCATAAAACAAAGTGTATACACATCACCATGTCCAGTCTGCTGATGTCACCATCCTATAAATACAGCAGGAGAAGGGAAACCAGCCAGTAAAGCAAATAGCGCGCCATGTTAATGTGTCTCTCTCTAGTATCATAACATAGTTAGGTAGGGGTTTGAATCCTGCAAACACTGACAGTGAGTGTGTGTGGGGGTGTATGTGTGTGGTTTCCTTTGAGAGGTGTTCCCTTTTTGGAGACTGGGAAAACTCACTAAAAGAGGTACATTCCTCTTTGGAAAGTCTGATGATGTCACCATCCTACAAATACAGCAGGAGAAGGGAGAACAGCCAGTAAAGCAAATAGCGCGCTGTGTTAATGCGTCTCTCTCTCTCTCTAGTATCATAACATAGTTAGGTAGGGGTTTGAATTGTGCAAACACTGACAGTGAGTGAGTGTGTGGGGGGGGGTGTATGTGTGCAGTTTCCTTTGAGAGGTGTTCCCTTTTTGGAGACTGGGAAAACTCACTAAAAGAGGTACATTCCTCTTTGGAAAGTCTGATGATGTCACCATCCTACAAATACAGCAGGAGAAGGGAAACCAGCCAGTAAAGCAAATAGTGTGCCGTGTTAATGCATCTCTCTCTAGTATCATAATGTAGGTAGGGGTTTGAATCCTGGTGTTCCCTTTTTGGAGACTGGGAAAACTCACTAAAAGAGGTACATTCCACTTTGGAAAGTCTGATGATGTCACCATCCTACAAATATAGCAGGGGAAGGGAG
The DNA here is from genome assembly GCF_019279795.1 of Protopterus annectens. Classification (NCBI taxonomy): domain Eukaryota; kingdom Metazoa; phylum Chordata; order Ceratodontiformes; family Protopteridae; genus Protopterus; species Protopterus annectens. The sequence goes on from NC_056731.1 coordinate 1,364,319,636, forward strand.
AACAGCCAGTAAAGCAAATAGTGCGCCGTGTTAATGCGTCTCTCTCTCTCTCTAGTATCATAACATAGTTAGGTAGGGGTTTGAATCCTGCAAACACTGAGTGTGTGTGTGTCACTGTTGGTCAATGCAGTGTGGGTTTTGCTTTTACTATGGTATGACATATTATGATTACAACAGTAAGTGCATTGCACACATCAGGTATTTGCGTGGCAAATATATGTGTACATGACCCCTCAATCAGTACATAGGTGTGAAGCTTGCATACTACATGAACACATTTTTTTCCATTGATAGGTTGTGCCGCTGCTTCTCAGATCGTAGGTCACATATGTATGTATGTGACAAGGCCGTCCACTGTCATGATCTGTGGCCAAGGTCATCTGTGCCACACACACCCATGGCAGTTACTTAAGAGTAGTGTGAGTAAGGGTATATGTCAGACATGTTCATACACAACAATGACTGCCAATAATGGACAGTCTTTATAGGTGTACAACTGCCTTGTGGATATGCATTCAGGCCTCTAATGTCTTATGTGATACACCTTGGGACACATGACATAACATGAGGCTGTATGTACACATTGGTACCCAACATACATGTTGAGAGCTACCACCTGTGTGGTACTGACGGGATAGTATGTATAGTACATGAGGATGACTATGCCATAGTCAGCTTACTGCTATACAGCATGTATCAGACAACAGGTATCTGTCTGTATGATACCCTTGTGTAGGATATGCGTCCTATCCAGGGAATGCATTGTAGGCCAATGCATGCATTTCCAGATTTGGATGGACACATCCCTAGTGTGTTTGCATGTACCTAAGGGGGCTATATGCCAAACAGGTGTGGTCACAGGAATGGGTGGCGGTCATTACCACTGGTTAGTGTTATAGTGTAGCATCGGAAGGATCCAACTGTAACTGAGTTCCCTACGACTGTGTGTCATTTGTCAGGACATCATCCACTGATTGCTTATAGTCATGCTGTTGAGGTTGTGTATACTACCAGACCACAAATCATTGACAGATATTAACGGTATCACCCACAGCATAGTGTCAACCCATGTCATACACACATGTCTACCCGTGTTAGTACATAACTGTAGTAGAATGCATACTGGCCATTGAAAGATACTATGAGATGTTAACAATGTGTACAACAGGGTATGCCACACGTCCCATGTGTCCACTATGCACGTGCATGCAGACAGTGCGCACCCACCATGTTCACAGATGTACACTTGCTAATCTGTACTGCACACATCACACACATACTGTCCACTCACTAACACATGCTGGCAACACATTACACTTCAACCAAGTGGCACATGGGTGGACAATACATACTCAGACCTAACAGTGGTGTAAACAATGCTACATTGACAATCAGAGCTTTGGTGCATAATGTCTGCTCAGATATACCTACAAGGATGTCATTACACTTTCTTGTTGACAACTTGCTAATATTGCTACACTGCTATAGTGTCACCCTGTGCATCAGCACCATGTTAGCCTGTTCCTCCATCAATGTTACAGATGACAGGAGGCGACACAGGTATCATCATATGCACAGGGCGTTTTGTTGTTTGCCAGAGCCTGACATTGACCCATCCATTTGACATGTCTCTGTGTGTGTGTGTGTGTGTGTGTGTGTGTGTGTGTGTGTGTGTGTGTGTGTGTGTGTGTGTGGGACAACAGTACAGCATGGGCCAATGTTGATGTAATGTGTGTGCGTATGTGTGAGCCTTAGTTGTTTGGTTAATGTGCGTGTGTCTGCATGCACACAGCTCCACCATGTGGCTGCCATATACGGTAGTTTGTGGGACAGCCACAGACTGTACCTGCTAGGCTGTACAGATCACTGTCTCCGGCTACAGACACAGTACCTGTGCCTGGCAGGGGTGCTACGGACAGTATCGGGTACCAACCCTGACTGGGTACGGTCATCAGTGGCAGAGGTATGATGACTGGACACATGTCCCTGCTGTCACTGGCCAGAGCCACTTGCACATGGTCTACTGGGATGGTCAATGGACAGGCCAGCACCAGCATTGCTGGGGCTGGTACTGCCACTACGGGAGCGGCTGTGAACTGTGGGCCGTCCGCGACCACTGCCAGCTGTTGCTGGCATGCGTCCACGTCGACGTCGCAACTGTCCCACACGGTCCTGGCTCATGGAAGACATATTGTGGAGGGCATCTAATGTCTCCCCCCAACATCTATCAATGACCTCAGTGTAAGTCCGGATGGCACCGGCAAGGTCACGGATGCTGTCACTGATAGCGGTGTAATGTGCCCTCTGCACCCTAAGTCCCTGCCTGGTGTACCATTCCATACGTGTCTGAGCTTGCATTACAGCCCGGAACATACTGGACGTCGTAAGACCTGTGAGGGCACACCTGCCAGGGGCAATAAACCAGTGGTGCTCCCCCGAGAACCCCTGGACCTCCGCCTATGTGGTACCATTCCAGGAATATGGCTATGGCTGTTGTGAGGGGATGCAAGTGCCATGGGTACTACACTCTCCTGGTCAATGCCAACTGTATGCTGTCCCTCGCCTATGGCCATTGGTGGTGAGGGATGTATTGACAGTATGAGTGTCCGCATAGATGGGGTTGAACACTGTGTACTTTCGATTGGCGGACCAACGACAGACCCTGTCAAACCTTCCTGTGCCAAAATACATGTCTCATCATCACCACTATTCATGGCAGTGAAGTTCCCTGCTGCTTTCAGCCACCCCTAACTCAGCACCTGTGTGAGGAAGACAGGAAACACACTTTACGGTCTGCATATGAACACATGCACACATAAACACATGCACACATGAACACTAATGCACTCCTCACTACAGCACATGCACATACACACACACACCAGCAATCCAACACATACTCTATAGTGGGTGAAGGTGGGTGTCAGTATCACAAGGTAAACAGTCACCACACAAGTGTCAGCATGCAGAATATGTGTTGCACAAGACCATGCAGTGCAAGTGTAGACGCCCCTATTTAATGGCAGTATACATGGCTTTGATGCAACTGTGTAGTTCAGTGATTTTCTACACCCTGGAACGCAATGTGTACATGGACACAACATTGCTGTGCAGGTATTATCAGCTCTGCAATGCCCTGTGCACCATCACTCACAAGTATACATGCCATGGCTGCATGTGTTATCTGTGTGACACATAGATATCCATGTCTGAGTACAGTTTCTGTGTCCATAGCAGATAATAGTGGGCACGGGTGTAGCACATGCATGTCTGTGATAAATCCTTGTGCAGAATCTTTTTAGTTGGTAGTTGTGAGGGGAGGCAAATAGATCTAGGTCTGGGCATCCCCATTTCCTTGTTATCATGCTAAAGACTCGTGGATCCAGCTGCCACTCATAGGGATCTATGAGGTTTCTGCTTAGTTTGTCTGCCTGAGTATTTTTCCTTCCTGGCAGGAATTGTGCCTGCATGCTGTGTCCCACAAAGTCATGGCTAGTCTGCAAAGGGGTTAAGAATGTGTGCCCCCCTGCTTGTTTATATACCACATGACCGTGGTGTTGTCTATCAGTAGTTGTCCTGGATGTAATAGGTCCTTGAAGGCTGTCCGGGCATTTTGAACAACTAGCATCTCTTTTTGATTGATATGTAGATGCATTTGGTTGGAGGTCCATGTGCCTGAATGCATCTTCCTGCTATGTGCCCCCCCCCCCATGCATAATCTGAAGCATCCATTAGTGTCTGCCTGGCTGGGGGTAATCTGAATGGCGGTCCCTTGTTTTGGTGACAAGCCATTGCCCACCATCAAAACTCCTGTTGCAGGCAGGGAATGAGAGTAATCATAGTTTCCAGGCTGTGGCAAAGTTGAGTCCAAACACTTTAGGTACCACTGAAGTTTCCTTATATGCAGTCTTGCATATGGAATTAGTAGGATGCAGGATGCCATGAAGCCCAAAGCCTGCAGAATTTTTCTTGCAGATAACTGGGCCCTTGGTGCCAACATTTTGAAATAGGTAGTCAGTTACCTTTGTCTGGCGTGAGATAAGCCATCTGGGCAGTTGTATTTAAGCTTGCACCCAGGAATATTATCTCTTGTGAAGATACTAGTTTTGATTTATTTTCGTGGACTGTGTACCCTAGGCATGTTAGAAGTCTTTTCACAAATGCCAGATGCTGTAGAAGAATGTCCTTGTTCTCTGCTTGAATTAGACAGTCGTCCAGGTAAGGATATATTTGTATTCCTTTTTGTCTGCAGAATGCAATTACTGGTGCCAGGGACTTTGTAAAGACCCTGGGCGCAGTAGATAAGCCAAAGGGCAGTACAGAGAATTGGTAATGCATTGAGCCAGCCTTGAATCTGAGGTATCTTCTGCATATTTGTCTGATTGGGACATGCAGGTATGCCTCTTTTAGGTCTAAAGTCACAAGCCAAGCATTCTTGCCCAGCATGGGCAGACGCTGCTGCAAAGTCAACATCTTGAATTTTGGTATATCCAGGAATGTGTTCAGAATAGATAGGTCCAGTATTGGCCTCCAGGCCTTGTCCTTTCTGGGTACCAAGAACAGTCTTGAGTAAAATCCTTATCCCTGCTCTTGCTCTGGTACTTGCTGAATGGCCCACATGTCCATGAGGGATGAGACTTGTTTTTGTGCCTCTGCCCATTGATTTTTTGGCAGCTCTGGCCAGCCGTTTGCCTTTGGCAGAGTATGGAAGTGGAACTTTTAGCCTTGTGACACGGTATTTAGAACCCACTTGTCTTTGGTTGTAATGTGCCAATTTTGTGAAAAAGTGTTATTTTTCCCCTTAAGGGTGCTGCCAGTAGATAAGTGCTTGGTGCAGGCAGGGGGAAGTCATTGGGACTGTTTCTTCTGTGGTTGTGATTTGTCTTCACCATTTTTGGAGGTAGAAGCACCCTGTTTCTTAGACCTGTACGAACCTTGCAGCTAGGATCTGCCCCTTTGAGGTCTGACAATGGAAAGGACCAATTCTTTGTAGGCCAGTGTCTGCTAAACCTAGGTGGCTGTACTTGTAAAAAAATCTTTGACCGTTTGCATAGATTTAGCTTTGTCCTCCATTTTCTTTAACACCTCTTCTGCCTTAACACCAAACAAGGCATCATGCTGTAATGGTGCATCTAATAATGTAGCTTTGACATGATCAGGCAGATTTTGTTCCTTTAAATCAAGCATACCTCCCAATTACAGAACCCGTAACAGCGGCCCTGCAGGGGGCCTCCAGAGAATCAAAACCACACTGCAAAGTATGCTTTCCAACTTGTTCAACTGCATGCAATAAATCCTGCATTTTTTTTTCGGCACATTCAGAATTTACCAACATTTTCTGTTTAAACTGTGTCATGACATATTGCTGATATCTGAGCATATGAAACTGGCAGTTTAAGGCCATTATAGCCAAGGTAGCAGATGTGTAAATCTTTTTTCCCAATCTATCCAGTGCCCTAGAATCTCTATCAGAGGGGGTAGGGTTTTTTGCAGTGGAAGCCTTAACCCCCTTTGGGACCCTGAGAAATAGTTTATGGTTCTGCAGCAGGGTTTTTGAAAAGGAATTTATGAGAGTCAGGAACCCTGTAGTATCTGTCAGGCTTAACAGGAGCTGGGAGTAAGGAGTCAGGGGTTAGACTAGACTGAAAACACATCTACAATGTCTAACAGGTGGAATAGCTAGAGGCCTGTGTTGAAGTAGTAGAAGGAAGTCCCTGAGCCTCTTAGATTCTGAAAAATCTTAGCTCTCCCAGTGGAAATGCTCCCTCATGGTATGCAAAGTTTCCCCAAAGGAATAGTCCTCAGGAGGAGAAGCTGAAGAATAGACTCTTCAGCATCAGAATCCTCATGGGGGGGGATATTCCTGATCAGAAGAGGAATCTGAGGAAATGGAAACCTGATCTGAAGATTCATAGTCTGTCTCTTGCCTAGGCCTCTTATCAGGAGGATGGGAACCCCTGATCAAGGTAATTAATTAAGTCTTCTGCCATTTTGAGCATCTGTTTTTTGGGCATGGAGGACTCTCCATGTGGCTGTTTGACTTGTTTCTTTGCCTTTAAAAGTGCTTTAGTCTTTCCCTTTGGAAGCTGTAGCCTGTTTAATGTAGAATTGTTTAGGTCTAAAAACACCCACAGAAGCCGATGCCTGCTCAGCGGCTCTGGACCCATCTGAGGGAGTAGTCTCAGAGGCGCCAATACCTTGAATTTCCAGCAGCCTGACCAACTCCACGTTGGAGTCGGTAGCAGCCTGCGAGCACCTCACTGAGAACCGGTGACTGGATTAGGAGAGGCTTCGTCGGTTTTGGACCTCAGTTGCCTGTCTTTCTTTGCGCTTTTTTTGAACCCCGGTAGTCTGATGGCTATCGAACAACATTGTATAATTAAATCTGCGCCCAAAATAGCTTAATGCAAAATCGTACTGACGCTTAGTGCGTTGGTTAAATCTAGCACAAAATCGACAACTTGAAACGCTGTGGTCAGGGCCTAGGCAAGGAATACAGTAAGAATGAAAGTCCTTATAAGGTATTTGCTTCCCACAAGAAATACAATGGACTTTTTCTGACATCAGTCTGGAGCAAGAAAAAAAGTTTCCCCATCGGGGTACTTAGCTTTTAATGAAGACTTCGGATCTGAAACTCCAACGTGAAAATCTCAGGAGTCGGCCGGCCAACCAGCACTTGCCAACTGCTTCTGCTACCGCACGGCAAGAAAGACTAAAGAAAATGGCGTTGGACTAATCTTTTATACCCCTGATGACAGGGAAAGGGTGACAGCAGCCGACGCAGGTCCCAAGACTTTGGAATTCAGGCCAACTGAGGGCAACCTGCCAGAAGGATTACCAAAATGTAATGACTGCAACAGCGAAACATGAAGATAATCAAAAGTTTAGCGCTTCTTATGCTGAGTCTACTTGCACTGCTAATAGCACAACAGGTAGTGTACTTGCTTTTGGTGCAGAAGGCTGTTGGTTCTATTCCCACAGTAGGGAGATGCATTGCTGAGTGTACTGTGTTGTAACGGGGGTGGATTCTGCAGTCCTTTTTGGCGAAGATACCTAATAACTATGAACCTGTTATCAGTTTGCCATACATTCCCTATTGCAATATTACTAGCTTATTTTAATGCAACAGAAGCAATTTATTCCTCAAGGGTAACAGGCACTTCATTTGTAGATGAAACAATGACATATAAAAGTTGTTTGCTAGCAGCAACCTCTTCATTAGTTGCAGATCTCTAATTTGAAATTAGTTAGATGACTTACTTCTTCAGAGTGTGCATATTTACTGATACGGGTGGACTGTAGAAGTTTGAGTAGACTTATGATGAATTGTTCTGAATTGGGCAGTTTTGTCATTAATGGTGCATGCATTTTGTTTTATTCTTTACTGGAAAAATGTTCAAAACAATAAATGTAAAATGCCCTCTAACAACTGTACTGTATTGTATAAGGAATATAATTTAATACAATCAGGAAGATGTATCAAAGGGCATGTGTATGTTTTGTGTTCAAAGGGCCTATGATTTTGAAAACAACCCAAAGTTAATCTTTATCTGCCACTGGCAAAATGTATTTTCTTTGAATGTGGGTTTCAATGCTGTTTCAATGAATGTGAGTTTCAAGGGCAGAGAAGTTTTAATGCTGTATTTTCATTGCGAGACTGCACTGCTTTGGTTAGCAGATGTAACATTTGTGCGGTAAAACGCAAAATAAAACTTTCAAATGAAATCCCAATCATCTCAGAAGTAAAGCAGTATGCACATTAGTGTTTATAGTAAATGGCATGAAAAAACCAAGGAATGGGACATTGGAATGGCTGCAGGGGGAGGGCTCCATTCAACCATGATTTTGAGAGGGGGGAAGGAAAGCAAACTCAAAGACAGCCCCAGCTGAACTGTACCTCTCAACTGTCCAGATTTCTGCAGAATGAAAAGATTTGTTTCATATTTTTGGTTTGTTCCTCATAAAATGTGGTTTTCTGGTACATCATTTAGGAATGAAGTCACTAAATAAATGACAGTACATTGAGTTTCAGACGTCATAGCCTTCAGAAAAATGCATGCTAAAGCAAGACCTGTTATTCTATTAACTGTCTTAAGTTTATGCAAGAGCAATTTTTAGCACTGTTTGTATGTTCTCACAATATATTTGGCCTTGTCCAGATTTCCTGCATTAAGAGGTTGAGAGGTACATGCAAATAAATCGCTTTATAGAATTAGGAATATCCAAACCTTTCAACTGTCCCCAATTTTGGCTCAAAATGTTGCTCTCCCCCCAATAATCCCTAAAGACTGAGGAAGATGGTGTCGGCTGACGCTCTTATACCCCAGGTGCTCTGACGTCGGGGAAAGGGTGACTTCAGCCGATGCCGGACCCAGACTTTGGAATCCGGCCGACCGAAGGGCTGCCTGAGGCAGGACAACCCATATGTGATGACTGCAGATGCATCCTTGAAGGACATCCACGAACCCTTTTACAGATATATATATATATATATATATATATATATATATATATATATATATATATATATATATATATATACATACATACATACATTTCTGTATCAACAACATACTAATTCAAATTATATTATGATAATTTTAAAATCCTTTAAAAAATGTATCCTTAGATTTAATCTATATGAGAGTTGGTTATTCCTTATTTTTCCAATAGCATATACACAAGGGGCCAGATTCAGGAAGGCTTACACGGAGTTCAAGAGTAGTGTAAGCCTCCGTGTAAGCCTCCTGATTCAGGAACAGCCCAAATCTCCATGTAAGAGACAGCTAACACGTCTCTTACACGGACTGGGCGTGGAAATGCTCAATACCTCATTTGCAGCTCAAATATATGCAAAGGAGGTATCTGAGCAATCCACGAAGCAGAAACCAGTCCGTGTAACGGACGTGTTAGCTGCAGAAATGTACTCAGCTGACAACTGAGTACATTTCTGCAAAATTAAAAACGGAGCTATGTCAGCTCCAAATAAAGGGTGCATATGTTTCATTAAGCATGCCAATGGCCAAATATGTGGCCATTGGCATGAAAAAGGGTTGCAAAAATAAGTTATATAACTTTTTTTTTTTTCACGGGATTTTTGTGTTTAACTGCAGCGCACACCCGCGCAAACGGGGTGTGCTACCTAAAACTGAAAACCGAAGCTTATAAGCCCACAATTGTGGGATTTATGTATTACATTGAATGTCAATGGAGGGACTTGCAGACCAAAAACAATATGGCCTCCGTTTAGTGGTTGTCAAGGGGGGGAAGCTCCGTGTAAGACATGTAACTAGTCATTACTAGACAATCCTATGTAAATGAGGGTTACAATACTGAATCACACTGTCACATAGGCAATGAGCACTGTCTGAGTAGTGTAAGAGTTAGAGACGGGGGAGGAACAGAGTAAGAGGTAGGTGACATCATGGGGGGGAATGATAGCAATAAATGTACCAGATTGGAGGGCAATGTAAGGTAACAGATGACAGACAGACATCAGGGAGGGAGGTGTGTCCCAACAGAACACTAGGAAAGTCAAGAAATTGAGGGTATACGCTATCCCTACACTCAAAGTTTCTTGAAATACGTGCATGCACGCGTGTGCGTGCGTGTACGGCAGATTCAACATGTGGGAGCGTGTTGCAAACCGTTTACAACGGCTTGCGCGGGCATGCATGTAAGGCAGTGTGCACGCGTTTTAGCATGAATCAGCCTAGTTCACACCGTGTAAGGATGTGTGCGCGCGTGTAACACCGTGTAAGGATGTGTGCGCGTGTTTAAGTGACTGTGAGCGTGTTTAAGCTGGTGTGCACACTGCTCCCCCTCAGGAAACAGAAAGAAAACAGGAAACAACTAAAATCCAGGGAAACTGCCAGAAGATACTACTGGAGTTAATTGGTGGAAACAATTAGAAGCAGGCAATTACACAGGCAGACTATAGAAGCCAAACCCAGCATTTAAAACACTGCAAAGAGCAGTGCAGGCTGTTTCTCACAACAGATACTGCCAGAAACTAAGCTATCAGAATTGAAAACTGAAAAAAGCTGAACTCAGAGCAGAAATGCTAGGGGCTGCCATAGCTATTATAATCAGGCATAGGCAAATTGCTGAGGGTGGTGACAATGCAGATGCTGACAGACAACACAGAGTGAGGAGAAGGAGAAGAGTATACAGGCCCAGGGTCACCTACCATGGGTTACATGAGCTGGAGATAGTAGAGCGCTATAGAGTGGACAGAGAGCTCCTGCAGCAGATTGTTGAGCTGTGCAGGCCACGCCTCACACACAGAACCAACAGAGGGGAACCCATCCCAGTGGAAACCAAGGTATGTGTTGGCCTAAGAATACTAGCAACAGGTACCTTCCAGAGACCAACTGGCGATATGGGGATATCACAGGCATCAGCCTCCAGGGTACTACACCAGTTCCTGGATGCCATGTCAGCACATGTCTGTGATCATGTATATTTCCCCAATGCCCGTGAGCAAATAGCAGAATACCCTGAGGTACTGGGTGCTATAGACTGCACGCACATACGCATCAAAGCACCAGCAGGAGAGCGGGGTAGAGCCTACATTAACCGCAAGGGATACCCCTCCATCAACTGCCAGGTCGTGTGTGATGCCCAGGGCATAATAATGAATGTGTGTGCTGGCTGCCCTGGGAGCTACCACGATTCCCATATCTGGCATCTGACGCAGCTGTACCAATCATTTGCCAATGGGGACTTCCCACACGGACACCAAGTGGGGGATGCAGGTTATGCACTTGAGCCGTGGCTGATGACACCCATCAGAAATGCACACACACCTGAACAAGAACGCCATAATGAGGCACACGCACAAACACGTAATATCATAGAGCATGTGTTTGGGCTGCTCAAGTCATGGTTCCGGTGTCTGGACACATCTGGTGGAGCCTTGCAGTACACACCAACTACATGTACCCAAATGATCATGATATGTGCTATGCTACATAATATGATCCTGCGGAAACAGCTGCAGCAGGACCAGCACAGGGCTGGGCCAAACATCCCCCCACCATTGCCAAGGCCACCACAGACAGGGGGTGACTCAGAGGAGGAACAACCTGACCTTGTCCCAGTAGGCAGAAGGAGGTGTGCCCAGTATGCCCTGGCCTTGGCAAAGAGGCAACGCATAGCACATACGCTTGGTCAGTAGGAACACTGGGACTGATACCCGCTCTGACTCACTCATACAGTAACAGGGATGCCTAACATGACACAACCTGCTGCCAAACATGTACAGGGAGTGTAGTATGTGTATCCGATAGAGGTGGCCCTGCAGCACCACCTGAGGCATGAATGCCATGTGTTAAGTAATGCAATATCATGTACCACATGCACACCTGAGGACCCCAACTAACATCCACCCTCAAGAATCATAAACCACAAAAACACAAACCCACCTCATGGGTACCACAAGGGATAGGAACCTAGATGTAATGCTACCCAATGCCAGAAGTATAAACATCAAGATGTGTGCAGTGTAAACACACACAGTATAGAGAATGTAGATATCAGTGCTGTAATAGAAAACAGGGTCAAAGCCCACATCAGCACCCTGACACTACCAGGTCACACGTCATACAGTGATGTACATGTGCAAAAACATGGAACAAGATACAAAATGAGGGTGACTAGCAATAAATAGCATGGATAACCACACACCCATGTTTGTACCACAACAAGAAGCAACATGGAATAGCCATGGTCAAAAACCAATGGCTAAAATTCACTACTACTATATAGCTTGCTGCAGACCACTGTCCTAATAGCAGGAACTGCCCCAGGCCTATGTGCATAGGTTCATACTAGGCTATCTGCCCTAGGGCATTAATAAGCCTAGCCCAGAGTTTTGTGGCTTCTGCCACCCCTTCAAGTTGATGGATAATATGCCCATTATTTTGCTGTGCCTCTGTCAAGCAGTGATACTGAGGTTATCCCTGGGGTATACCTGCAATCTCCCATCCATTGGTCAAGATCTCACTTGAACGAAGCCAGTGAGGTGCTCAGCCTCACATGTACCAGGATGTTGTTCCACAGCATAGGGACTCTCTGGGTGATGAATCTGTCCCTCCAGCACATCCTATTAATATCTGTGTTGAGGTTTAGGTCTCCTGCCCTTGTAGTTCTGATGGATGTAGAGGTCTTGAGGTGAAGCATGTTCAATAATTCTGGGTTGGACATAGCCTTGTATGTCAGGCACAGGTCACCTCTGAGCAGACGGTAAGTGACTGAATACAGCTGGAATCCCTTCAGTCGGGCAGCATAAGAAATATGTTTGAGACCCTTTCACCTCCTGTTGAGGAATTTGTGGGCCCATCCAATTGCACTTGGTGTTGGGTCAGATGCATTCTGAATGGGGCATTGTATGCAATCATTGGTCTGATGAGTGATGAGTACAGGGGAACAATGACCTCCCTTGATCTAGATGTGAATCCCTGCATGATGAGGTGGCCAATGTAGAAGGTCTTCCAAACTACCCTGGCAATGTGAGTGTCAAACAAAAGGTTACTGTCAACCTGTGTGCCCAGGTCCCTGATAACCTCCTCTGTGATTAGAGGATTGCCACCTAGATGGGAAGTAGTGGTAACCTTGTTCTTCCTGAAGGGTATGGCTATGCATTGTTTAGTGTTTAATGTACGGTCATGGCTGTGGCACCAGTTATCCATGTCTATGAGACCCTTCTGAAGGATGTCTGTGTCAGATGGGTTTCCAACTATGCTTCCCAGTTTGCAGTCATCGTCAAACTTTGTCAGCCATAATCCTCCTGTGTTTGCTCGTACTTCTGAAAAGTAGATGCTGAACAAATGTGGGCCCAGGACTGAGCCCTGTGGGACACCACCTCTGACAGCTCTGGAGTGTGACATGGCACCAGCAACTTCGACCCTGTGTGTTCTGTCACTTAGCTAGTTTGCAACCCATGCTGTGATGTATGGGTTCACAATTAAGCTGGTGATGTTTTCAATGATACCTGAGTGGGGTATTGTGTCGAAAGCCTTTGCCAGGTCAAGGTAGGCTGTGTGGACTGCCCTGCCCACGTCAATGGCCTGGGTGACTGTTTTGAAAAAGTCAACCAAGTTTAAAAGGCATGACCCGCCCTTGACAAAGCCAAACTGGATTGTATCCAATGTCTGCAAGTCCCCTATGTCTTCATTTATAATTCCCATTATGATCCTCTCCATAGCTTAGCAGAACAGGCTTGTCAAGCTGATGGGATGGTAGTTTCCGGGGTTGGTGGAGGCACCTCCTTTGTGAAGTGGGTCCACCATTGCCGTATGCCACTCCTTGGGCACATATCCTGAGGTGAGGCTAAGATTAAACAGCTGCCCTAACTGCGGGTGTAATTACTCATTGAGTTCATGGAGCACACAACTGGGGACACCATCTGGTCCCATGGATAAAGTGTTTTCTGCCTTGGATAGAGCAGTTCCCACCCCAGCATTGGAGATGTTTGGGGGGCTACAATCCTCTGGTGTAGATACCCCTCCAGTTGGGAGGAATCTGCAATGAACCTGTCAGCCAGTATGTTGGCAATGTCTGTAGGTGCAGTGATATCTACATCATTCCGAACTAATTCTGAGCATATCTGGGAGTTCCCTCCCAGGTTTCAAACATAGGCAAAAAAGGCCTCATGATTGTCCCTTGAGTCCTGAGTGGGTTTACTCTCAAAACTTGCCTCGGATGATTGTATGGGGGAACCCAGTGTTTTACTCACAATGAGCAGGGGTGTCTTCCCTCCTACGGATTATGCTCTATCTTGTAGTAGCTCCTTCCTTGTGTTGTAGAGCTTGTTTATGGCTAGGGTCCACCAGACTGGATGCTTGCCTGTGGTACAAAGAGTCTTTGTTTTGTTTGGGATTGCCTGATCCATGCAGTCCTGGAGGTGCTGGTAGAAGGCATTTGTAAGTGATACAGTGGCTTGGGTAATGGTGTCCGCTGGCTTGGGGGCCTTGAAAGAGACCACACCAGTCCTTAGAAATGTGAAGTCGGCATTTGAGAAGGTCTTCACTGTTTGTGTTTCCATCTGGGGTGTGGGTGGGATGTGGACTCCCACTGAGAGTAGTCCATGATCTGATCTCACCAATGATGGGTATACTGCTGGTGTTGAACAGTGTGACCCCATGTTCGTGATGATGAGTTCTAGTATGTTGCCTCCACTTGAGGGGATTGGGACCAGTTGTTCCATGGCATTTCAGTGTATGAACTCATGGAACCTTTGTGTTAGAGTGTTGTGGCATGATTAGTGATCCCAGTCTATACGTGGATAGTTGGAATCACCCAGTAGGATGGTGTTTGGAGATACATTTATCCCCTTCAGTGTTTGCAGGATAGCTGTGTGAGGTACCTGAGTTTGAGAGGGTGGCATGTAACATGCTACAAACTGCAGAGCAGTCTTGCCTATGGTCACTGGCACCTGGATGGTCTCCGATGCATCGTGTGTTGCCACCAACAATGAGGTGAGGGTGTCCTTGATGAATATGGACACCCACCATCCTTCTTGGTGTTGTCCGGATGCTGGTGCCGGAATGCATGATATGAGGTAACACCCGATAGTGCCGGGGTGCTGTCAGAAGCTGAAAACCAGGTTTCAGGCACAGCACAGACATCAATGTGCTACATACTGAGAATGGCATAGAGTGTGTGCAGCTTGAGGTTGAGACCTCTGGCATTGAGCAGCAGTACCCTTAGTGTCCTTCCTTTACTGTGTTCTAGGGTGGTAGGTGTAGTATCTGAATCTTGCATAAAAAGGCACAATGGGGGTGGCAAGAGCATCATCCGAAATCCGGAAGCCCAGGGGTGACAGGTGCAAGCCGTCCCTTGCAAATCACCGTGGCCTGTCCAGCATGTCGTCCCAGGCAGACAGACATTGGACCCCCTTTGAATGACACCATAGTCTAAGCAAAATAATACAGCTGATCATCTTGTCTCTGTTTATGTGGCATCATACTTGGTGAAGGTAGGATACTGCTGAAGGTCAGGGTCATACCTGCCTGGCCTACATAATCAGAGGGATCCTCTATGTCTCTTTCCATGTAGTCCAGGGAGGTACATCTCAGGGTAGTTCACACCAGCATGGATAATGACTGGGTCAGACCTGTACTTGCAGTTGAGTGACCTGAGTGCTTGCATTATGTGGTGGATTCCAGTGCCCGATAGGCAGCTTACTGTGACCTCCTCCGTACCCGATCTGGTGAGCAGTGTGTCTGACTATGGAGTAACCATAGACAAGTGTGTCTGGCATTGTTTTTGGCCTTAAGGGCTGTGACTGTTTGGCACACCGACTCTGTGGTCAATGTGTTGCATGTGCTGTGCCCTGTGGAGGCAGTTGTGTGAGTGTCTGCTGTGGTGGCCACTGCCATTCCGGTAGAATCCTGATCAGAGCCTCCGAGAGTGTCTCTGTGTGTCTATGTGTATGATCTTAAGTTGTGATAGTGCCATGTAAGACTGGATTTGTGATGTGTGTGTGGTTACCTTCACCTTCTCTCTGGTCTTGCTAGTCCTATGTTGAGAGAGCTCAGCCTCCACTTTGGCTATATAGTTGCATCTCTCACATGTATGTGTGTTTTATGGCAGAAGGAGAGGGTTGTCAGTGTACATGAGGCAAGTGTAACATTGCCTCAATATTCCCAAGTTCACCAGCTGAGCAGGAGAGGACACTAGCAACTGATCTCTAGACATGCTAGAAGGAATAGACAAAACAATGTTGGAATACAGGGAGATATCAAGACCCCCAAATCACATCATACTGTTTGATTGACAATAGCTACACATACACCGGTGTTTCATAGTGTCATAGTCTACTACTAGCCTATCTGCCCTAGTGCATGTATAAGCCTAGCCATAGTGATGTGGCTATTGCCACCCCTTATACTGGTAATAAGTGTACAGAATAGATTCTGATGAATGTGCCTCTGACTTAGTAGTGACACAGTATGACCCCCTTACGTAATTGAATAACATGACTGTGCCTCTGTCTAGTATGTGCCTCCGTCTCAAATGCAGTTGTCCAGATGTCTCCTGAAGAGAGTCAGTGAGGGACTCTGTCAAACATGGACTGGGATACTCTGCTAGAGTGTGAGATGCCTCTGAGTTATGACTCTGTCCCTCCAGCATGTCCTATACATGTATGTGCTGAGGTTCAAATCCTCAGCTCTCATGGCTCTGGTGGATTTGGATTGCTTGCAGTGGAGCATGTCCACCAAATCCTGATTGGACATGGTCTTGTATGTCAGGCATAGGACACCTGTACGTATGCGGTATGACACTGAACAAAGCTGGATTTCCTCTATTCTGGAAGCATCTGACATGTGTTGAAGAACCCTGATCTTCATGGTAGGTACCTTTGGGGTGTCTCCAGCTGTTGCAATTGCTGGGTGAGGTACATACCATATGGGGCTTTGTATTCAATCATGGGCCTGATAAGGGAGAAGGATAGTGGAACAATGAACTCCTATGATCTTGATGGAAAACCCTCCATAAGGTGGGCAAGATAGAAAGTCTTCCTAACCACTTTGGCAACAGGGGTGTCAAAAGAGATGTCACTATCTACATGTGTCCCCAGGTGTCTGATTTGTTGTCTGTGCTCAGTGGGTTGCTGTCTATGTATTGATCTGTGGGTACTTTGTTCCTCCCAAAGGGGATGAATACACATCAGTTGCATTCAGTTTCAGGCCATGTGTCTGGCACCAGCTATCCGCCGTTGTGATGGCATTCTGTAGTATTTGTGTGCCGGCTGATGTATTCACTATGGTGCCTAGGTTGCAGTCATCTGCAAACTTTGTCAGCCACAACCCCCCTATGTTTGCTTTCACATCTGAAAAGTAAATACCAATTAAGAGGGGTCCCAGGACACATCCTTGTGGGACACCACCTGTGACTGGCATCGAATCTGACAAGGCACCTGCAATGTTGACTTCATGGGTTCTGTTTCTTAGCCATTTTGCAACCTATCCTGCGACATATGCCGTTATATGTCAGCTGTTGAGCTTGGCTATGATGCCTGAGTGTGGTATTGTGTCACAGGCCTTAGCCAAGTGCAGGTAGGCTGTGTGGACTGCGTAGCCCTCATCGATGGCCATACTGACAGTTTCATAGTAGTCAACTAGGTGCAAAAGGCAGGATCTGCCCTGCACAAAGCTGAACTAGGTGGGAACAAGGGTCCGTAGGTCAGTAATGTGTCTGTGTAAGAGCTCCATAATGACTCTCCCCATATCTTTGCAGACAAGGCTGGTTAAGCTTGTGTGGTGGTAGTTGCCATGGTCTGTGGAGGCATCTCCTCTGTGGAGTGGGACCACTGTTGCCGTACGCCACTGTTCAGGTACATATCCTGTAGCAAGACTAAGGTTAAATAGCAGTTGTATCAACGGGTCCAGCCCCTTCTGGAGTTCACATAGCATGCAACTGGAGATACCAGCAGGTCTCATGGATGCTGTGTACTTGTCTTTGCTGAGTGTGGCTCTCACATGGACATCCAAGATGACAGTGAGGTTACATACAGCAGTGATAACTATCTTCTTTTGGAGGTGAGGGAGGGGGTAAATCGCACTGAAGCTGTCCGCCGGAATGTTGCCAATATCTGTCAGGTCACTGGAATATATGTTGTTGTGTACCAACTCTGAGCATATCCGAGGGTTCACAACCAGGTGTCTGACATAACTGAAGAAATCAGTGTGGTTACCTTCATTGTCTTTGGTGATTTGTGTCCCCAAGTTGACCTTGCATGTCTTTATGAGATAATGTAGCTTTCTACTAGTGCTGATCACAGCTGTATTCCCTTTTGGAGATGTAGCTCTGTCTTGCATTAGTAACCGTCATCTGTCATACAGTCTGTTTATGGCTGGGGTCCAACAGACAGGACACTTTCCCTTTGCGGAGACGGTCCTGTTTTTATTTGTGATTGCATGGCCCATGCTGTCTGACATCTAGCTAAGGGGAGGTCATTGTGGTTCTGCAGTTATCTTTCATCAGCATTAGAAATGACCACAACAGCCCCTGTGGGGTGTACCTCATGCAGACACATCCAGCACCTGTAAAGTCCACAACAGTACCTCACCAGGAGTATGACAGAGCTGGAACACATGTAATGTGTAGTCTGATTACACAGAGTGCAGCTCCACACACTGCCATGCTGTCCACCCAGATGCAAGCTGTGCCTGATGTAGAAAGCCATGTCCAAGCTGGAATCAATGCACATGCTGCACCTTGTACAATCTGAATGGCAGGGAGCTATGCACATGAGGGACCTGAACCCCAGCACTGACATATATAGGACAGGCTGTACTGCATTATCCAAAACACAGAAGCCACCCCCACACATGAGTAAACTACCAGTACAGGTTGTCCGTAGAGACACTCGTTGAGTCCCCTCAACAGGAATCCTAATGAGTGCATGGGAGATGGGAGGTTTACCCTGGGTATCAATGTTATGTCACAGGTAGACAGAGGCACAGTAAACTAAACAAGACATATGTCATGGCAAATATCACTTACAATGTGTTGATGGACAAACACACTCTCCGACTAGCATTAGAAATGGCCTAGGGCACATCGGTAGTGTTCGCCAATGTACACCCATGTTGTGGAATACACTACTGATGTTGGATGAGGCTGTTGTAAGTAGTTCACATCTGAACATAATGCAACATGGTCAGATAGGTTCATAGGTACATAGGTTTATACTAGGCTATCTTCCCTAAGGCAGGTATAAGCCTAGCACAGAGTTCATTGGCATACACCACCCCTTATATGGAAACAGTACTGTGCCCATTATAGTGTCATGCCTCTCTCCAGCAGTGACACCGTGACGATCCCCGGGTTAAACGTATGACCCTCCATCCACAGGTCAAGATACCTCTTGAACACAGCCAGCAAGGTGCTCTGCCTCACATGGACTGGGATTGTATTACACAGCATAGGGAGTCTCTGGGTGATAACTTCATCCCTCCAACATGTCCAACATACAACCCTGCTAAGGTGTAAGTCACCTGCACTAGTGGTTCAGGTGGATCTGCCGATTCTGAGGTGGAGCATGTCCATTAATCCCTGTTTGGACATGGCCTCGCATGTCAGGCACATGTCATCTCTAAGCAGACGGTATGTGAGTGAATAGAGTGGGAGTGTCTTCAATCTGGCAGCATATGACAGCTGTTGTGGTTCCTTGATCCTTTAGGTGGGGGACATTCAGGGTGTCTGCAATTGCTGCAGATGTTGGGTGACATACAGCCAGAATAGGGCATTCGACTCGATCACCGGTCTGATAAGTGAAGAGTACAGGGGAACAATGACCCACTAGATCTGGATGTGAATCCCATCCTGAGCAGGTGGGCAATGTAGAAGGTCTTTCTAGCCACTTTAGCAATGTGAGTCTCAGAAGAACGGCGACTATCAACCTGGGTCCCCAGGTCCATGATAACCTCCTCTGTGCTTAGAGGATTGCCACCTATATGGTAGCTTGGGGTCACCTTGCTTTTCCTGAAGGGTATGTCTACACATGTTGTGCACTTTGACTTCAGGCCATGTCCCTGGCACCAGCTATCAGTTACTGTGAGTCCCTTCTGAAGGATATCCGTGTGTGATGCACTGTCCACCATGGTGCCCAGTGTGCAGTCATCTGCAAACATTGTCAGCCAAAGTCCTCCCATGTTGGCCTATACTTCTGGGAAGTACATGACAAACAATGGGGGCCAAGGACTGAGCCCTGTGTGACACCACCTGTGACCAGCCTGGAGTCTAACATAGTGCCAGCAACTCTAACCCTGTGGGTCCCATCCTTAAGCCAGTTTGCAACCCATCTTGTGACATATGGGTTTACATTTCAGTTGTTAGGGTTTTCCACAATACCTGAGTGGTGTATTGTGTTGAAAGTGTTTGCAAGGCCAAGGTAGGCTGTATGGACTGCCTTTCCCCAACAATGGCCTAAGTGACCAATTTGAAGATGTCAACCCAGTACAAAAGGCATGATCTGCCCCTGACCAAGCCAAAATGGGATGGGTACAATGTCTGCATGCTCCCTATATCTTTGTTTATGAGCTCAATTATGATCCTCTCCATAGATTTGCAGACTACACTTGTTAAGCTTATGGGGCAGTAATTAACAGGGTCTGTAGAGGCACTGCCTTTGTGCAGATGTGCACAACTGGACCCTAACCAGGCTGTTGTGCACACTATGGAAATGTAAAGCGGTGATAGGACTAAAGCCCAG
Organism: Protopterus annectens; assembly: GCF_019279795.1. Lineage (NCBI taxonomy): Eukaryota > Metazoa > Chordata > Ceratodontiformes > Protopteridae > Protopterus > Protopterus annectens. The sequence continues at coordinate 1,364,339,860 of NC_056731.1, forward strand.
GATACTGACCACCACAGTGAAAGTACTGAAACACTACACTATACAGTGCTACAGTGTTAGGTCAGTATGAACGGATGTTGACAATTGTGTGCAAAGTATCCCATGCAAAACCTGCAGGCACAGTATACTCCCTGTTTTGTTCACACAAAATGCATTCGGACAGTAACTACACAACATGGCACAGAACACACAACCATAAACTGGAGGTATTTGTTGAAGGTCACACTCATCCACAAATGTGATGGGCTGCAGAGTTCAACATATGTAAAGCCCACACTGGGCATGCTCACACACTTAGATAAATGAGACATCTTTCACACAACATGCCATGGGAAGGCTGAACTGGGCATGCTCACACACTTGGTCCAAATGTTACTCCTAGCAACTGTGAAAACACACCAGAGGATGCTCATTCCCCTTTCTAGACACTGATCATGTAAGCACCCTATAAGTATATCGGAGAAAAGGAATCTCTCAGTAATCCGAATAGCGCGCTCTGCTAATGCGTCCGTCTGTAGTGTCATAACCTAGTTAGGTAGGGGTTTGGTAAGTGTGTATGAAAGAAACATCCCTTTTGGCAACTGGGAAAATACACCACAGGATGATCATTCCACTTTCTAAACTCTGATGATGTCAGCACCCTATAAGTATATCAGGGGAAAGGAAACCTCCCAGTAATGCGAATAGCGCGCTCTGCTAATGCGTCCGTCTCTAGTGTCATAACCTAGTTAGGTAGTTGTTTGAATCCAGCAGGTGGCAAGTGTGTGTGAAGGGGGGTAAGTGCGTATGAAAGAAACATCCCTTTTGGCAACTGGGAAAACACACCACAGGATGATCATTCCACTTTCTAAACTCTGATGATGTCAGCACCCTATAAGTATATCAGGGGAAAGGAAACCTCCCAGTAATGTGAATAGCGCGCTGTGCTAATGCGTCCGTCTCTAGTGTCATAACATAGTTAGGTAGGGGTTTGAATCCAACAGGTGGCAAGTGTGTGTGAAGGGGGGTAAGTGTGTGTGTATGAAAAAAACATCCCTTTTGGCAACTGGGAAAACACACCACAGGATGCACATACCCCTTTCTAAATGATATCACAATTATGTATGGCTTTTGATTACAGACATGCCACGTGTGTTTTGCACACACAGAATGCCCATGTGTGTGGGTTGTCACTCACAATAATGCATGACATTGATTAAACCAGTTATGGCAATGCACACATGATGTATGTGTGTACCAAATACACATATGTACCCGTGACCTTCAATAGTTACCATGTGTGATGCCTGCCACATGTGAATACATGGTATTTGCACAGAGTAACATTATGACCGTGGTCTTCTGTGCAGGTGCAGCATGTGGGATGTGTATATACAGTGCGAGATGTAGATGCTATCAGCCTAGTAGTGAGGGATGCACACCTGGTCTGGGGCATATAGTCTACATGTTGTTGATGTACAGGAGCTGCATGTTTTCACCTGTTGTGGGAGTGGTAAGACAGTATTCCATAGCAATGCAGTGACTGCATGCTAAGAACCATTCAGCTAGGGTTTTGTAGCTACACTAAGTCATTAGCATTCAGTAATTTGTCAGAATCCGTGGTGAGGGTCTGATGCCAACCAAGGTCAGGGGTCTACCAGCCTGTGTCACTTGCTCAGTGATCCCTTCCATGTTCCCTATCATGTATCCCAGTGAGGGACATCCCACATCAGCTGTGGTGGCATGGACAATGACTGAGTCATATGTGTCCATGCATCTGACTGACTTGTATGTTTGTGTTATGTGGTGAACCATAGTGCCCCATGAGCATATCACTGTGACCTACACCTTTTCCAGCCTGGTGAGCATTGTCTCACTGTACTGGACAATAAATGTACCTAACACAACTGCGGCAGTAGTGTTGTATAGCTGTACAGACTGTGCTTGTTTGACACACAGGATTTGTGTGCTATGTGTTATGCATGCTGTGTGCAGGCCTAATGTATGCCTGTGTGCCAGCTGCAGAGATGTCTGCCAGTCATGCAGGATGCTATCCTTAGGCTTCACAACTGACCTGTTGTGTTTCCATGCTTGTATTGCTGTCTGTGTAGGTCCACATCAGACTGGTATTGCTGTCACGGTAGTATTTCATGCCACCAGACAGGTTATGCCAGTACTGGGTTCAGAGTGCTTAGTCCACAGTTTGGCCATGTGTTTCCATCTCATACATGTGATGTACATCCATGGGTAGGGGATAGGGTTGACTGTGAACATGTGGCAGCTGTGACATTACTACATGACACACATATACCACAACTGTACCATAGAGGTGACTGACAACTGACCTTTGCACATGCTACCATAGTATTGAGATTACATTGGTGATTAACAGCACATAGGGACAATGGTGATAAAGATACATAGGTCCATAGGTTCGTACTGAGATGTCTGCCCAGGGCATGTATCCACCTAGCCAGAATGTGTGTGCCTTTCAACATGCATTGTGAATCTGTCTTGCTATGCCCTTTTCCAAGGTTAGTATACTGTGCCTCTGTCTCACAGTGACACAAGTGATACCCAGGGTAACCCTACAATGTCACATCCTGTCATTAATATCACTCTTGAAGATAGTCACTGAGTCAGTCTGCCTAACCTCTATTGGGATAATATTCAGGAATGAAGGGAGCCTCTGAGTTGTGAATGTGCCCCTCCAGCATGTCCTGTGTATATCCCTCCTGAGGTTCAAGTATTTCCAGCGTGTATCTTGGAGGGATCTGGATATTCTGAGATGCAGCATGGCCATTAACTGAGGGTATGACCTGGCCTTCTATGTCAGGCACAGATTGCCTATGAAGAGGCAGTATGTCACTGAGTAGAGCTGCTGTTACTTTAACCAGTCAGTATGTGGCATCTGTTTGAGCCCTTTGATCCCCTTGTCGAGGTACATATGTGGTATCTCCAGTTGCTGCAGGTGTCTGGTAAGGTGCATGCCGACAGGTTCATCATAGTCAATTATGGGCATGATGAGGGATGAGTAAAGGGGCACAATGTCCACCCCTGATCTACATGTGGATCCCATGATGATGTGGCCCATATAACATGCTTACCTAACCACTTTGTCCATGTTGTTGTCAAATGGTAGAATGCTATCAACCTGTGTACCCCAAGGTCCATAATTCCTTCGTCTGCACTTAATGGATTAACACATATGTGGTACGTTGTGGTCACTCTGTGTTTGACAAAGGGGATGACTATACGCTTTCTGTCATTCACGTTGAGGCCATGGCTGTGGCACAAGTCATGTGTTTCCAAGAGTCCCTTTTGGAGGGTGCGTGTGTTAGCTGGTGAGTTGATTATGGTGTCGGGTTTGCAGTCACCTGCGACTTGCTGAGCCACAGTACTTCCATGTTGGCCTGTACCTATGATAAATATATAATGAAGATGACAGCTCCCAGGGCTGTGCCTTGTGGGACACCACTTGTACCAGGTTGGAGGCTGACATGGCTCCAGCAATTCTACCATGTGTGTTCTGCCCTTGAGCCACTGTGCAATACCCATAGTGACATAGGGGTTAATATGTACACTGGTGAGCTTCCCTAGAATGCACAACTGGGTATTGTATCCAAGGCTTATGCAAGGTTCAGGTAGGCTGTGTAGACCTCCTTCCCCTTGACAGTGGCCTTGGTGACTGTTTCAAAGAAATCAAACTGGTTGGAGAGGCAGGATTTGCCATTGACAAAGCCAAACTGTGTATGGTGACATGTCTGTAGGTCCACAATATCTAGATATGTGAGGTTCATGATGATCCTTGCCATAGCTTTGCAGACAAAGCTAGTCAGACATATGGGTCGAGTAGTGTCCAGGATCCGTGAAGGCACCACCTGAATGTTGAGGGACCACTGTTGCTGTATGCCACTCTCTGGCCACATATCGTGTATTAAGGCTGGGCTTGAACAGTGGTGTTATGTCTGGGTGTAGCTCTTCTCGTGGTTCATGTAGGACACAGCCTGGGACACTGTCTGGTCCCATTGATGCAGTGTTTATTGCTTTGGGAAGGGCATCTCTTACCTGAGCATCTGTGATGTCAGGGGGGGCAGCACTGTGCCGCAAGACATATTTGCCCTTTTGGTGTGGTGGGGGGAGAAGGCAGCATTGAACCTGCCCACTAGGATGATGGCAATGTCTGCATGTTTTGTATTTTGTGTGACATCTTGGATTACCTCTGAGCATATCTGGGTAGTACCACCCAGGTTACTAACATAACTACAGGCAGCCTTGTGATTATCCTCAGTGGCTTGTGGAACCCTCTCTCAAAGATGGCCTTAGACAATCATATGGGTGCCTGTAGTTGTCTTCCAATACTCATCAGTGGTGCCTTCACATTTTGGGAGGTTGTTGTATCATGTAGTGGCGTCATCCTTCTATTGTATAATGTGTTTATGGCTGGTGTCCGGCACCCAGGACATCTGCCTTTGGAGAATTGGGTCATGCTTTCATATATGGCTTCATGATCCATGCATTCCTGAATGTGTCCATAGAATGCCTTTATAGAGGTATCTGCAGTCTGGTCCATATTGTCAACAGGCCTTGGGCCTTTGAAGGTTTCCACATCATTTATGGGGGTGTGAACTTGCTTGACATGAGCTGTTGACAGACGTGCGCCCTCCAGACAGAGCACGGTGAGGGTCACAGTTAGCTACTTGTCGGGTGATAGCATGTGCCACATAACACAGGCACACAGGTCACTCCACAGCAAGTACAGCTATGAGGCAGACATTGTCCATGCTGGTGCAAACAACCTGAGACGCACCTCCCTGGACCACATGGCAAGAGACACAGAGGAGCTCTTACAGCACCCTCTCAAACTCAGGACTCCCACACAGCCTTCATGCTGACACAGGACAGTTTAGATTACTCTGCAAACACCATCATACTGGGTGACGTTAGCTACCCAAACATAGACTGTGAACATTACACAAGCCACAATACCAAAGCTCTAGGGTTCACATAGATCATACATTCTTTGGCTATGGAACAGGTAACCAACCTTCCCACAAGAGGGGAAGATATACTAGACCTGATCATCACAACCATGAGTACAAACAGCTCACCACTCGGAGTATATCCCTCATTGTTGCAATCAAACCATATACTCATCACACTGGAGTACTGGATCCCCACATATGCAAACCTCAAACACATCGATGTGTGTGTTGGAAATGTCCCTATTAGCAACTGTGACAGTACAGTACAGGATGCAGATTCCCCTTTTGAAACACTGATGATGTCAGGACTGTATAACTATATTACCTGTAGTAAAGTCCTCCAGTAATTCGCATAGCGCGCTCTGCTAATGCGTCTTTCTCCAGTGTCATAATGTAGTTAGGTAGTGGTTTGAATCCTGCAAAAGGAATATATGTGTGTTAGTATGAGTGGGGTTTATGTGTGTGCACTATGCTGGGAGGGTTAACTGCCTTTTGACAACTGGGAGAACACACTACAGGGTGCACATCCCTCCTCCTACACACAGATGATGTCAGCACCCTCTAAGTACAGCATTAGTAGGGATTTCTCCAACTACTGCAAATAGCACACTCTGCTAATATGTCTGTTTCTACTGTCATAACACAGTTAGGTATGGGTTTGAATCTTGCAAATGGAAAGTGTGTTTTACTGTTGGTGGGGTTAGTGTGTGTGCACAATGATGGGGTGGGATGTGGCTTTTGCCACATGAGGCTATGCACTGCAGGGTGGTCATTACCCTTCACAAGCAGTGATGTTGATAGCACCCTATACAAACAAAACTACAAAAGAGAAGGTGGTGGTACCAATAACACATGTAAGGTAACACTTCTTCAAGTAATGTCCACAAAACGGAGTAGGATAATCAAACAATTCTTTTATTCTATACAGACATGACAACAGACAACTGCCAGTACTCAGTATAGTGTTACATGCTACTGTAACATGCACATGTACCCAAATATACCTAGATAGTGCTCTGAAGCCTGAATGTGGCAAGTGTGTGGATGTGGGATGTGTCTGTGTGTGCATTTCCATATGGGAAACATGTTTGATGTGGCAATCAGGGTACTACAGTACCTGATGCACATTACATCTTTCAACCGATGAGGTTGCCTGCACCCTGTGAGTACAGGTAGAGAAGGGGACGCCAGTAGTAAACAACATAGTGCACTTCTCAAATGTGCACCTGTCATGTATCAACAGCTACTCATGTAGGGTGATAAATAATGGGAATGGCAGGTGAGCGTGTGCATGTGTGTGGGTAGCAGGGTGTGTATAAATGCATGTGTGACAGAACAGTTACATATAGCTGAATCTACGTAACAGCACAAGATGCGCATTGCCATAGTCAATGTTAGCATGTGATGGTGTGCAGCTGGTACACTTTGGTAAGTAGTATGGGTGCATATAACAATTGAGGACAGTCATACAGTTACTGCAGCAGGACTGCTGGGATATACACACAATTATACTGGAACAGTGAACAGTTACCAACATGTTACTACTTATACACATCTATGTAGTCACCCTGTGCATCAGCAACGTGTTTACCTTTACCTGCACTGATGTTGTAGTATGCAGGAGGTGGCACAGTGTCATCATATGCACAGGGTGTAGGTTAGGTATGCCCAAGCCAGCCACTGGTAACACCAATTGACATGTGTGTGTATGTGTGTTTGTGAGGGGCAGCAGTACAGGGTGGACCGGTGTTGGTGCAGTGTGTGTGTGTATGTGTTTGCCCTAGGTGTTAGGTTTCTGCATGTGTGTAAGCACGCACACCGTCCCACATAATGGCTGCCATGTACAGGGTTTTGTGGACAGCCACAGACTGCACCTGTCAGGTCATCCAGATCAGTGTCTGTGGGCACGGACACGGTACCTGTGCCTGGCAGGGGTGCTACGGGCCGTATCCGGTACTAACCCAGACTGGGTACTGTCATCGGAAGCAGGGGTGTGTTGACTGGACACAGTTCCCTGTTGGGACTGTCCAGAGCCACGTGCACGTGGTCTCCTGGGGCGTCTTGATGACAGCACAGACCCAGCATTGCTGGGGCTGGTGCTGGCACTTGAGGTGCGCGAGTGGGCCTGTTGTTGTCCGCGGTTGCTCTGGTGAATCACGTCATCCTCTGCAGCAGAATATGATGTGTTCCTTTTTGGAGCCATGTCAAGCTGGAAAGGTACACAAACAGGTTATCAGCATAGTATCTCAACAATACATGGTACACATTCTATACAGGGAGTATTAACTTCTACTTATTACTGCTTGGTTAAAACTTGATTACAGTGTAGCTATCATTCTATGTCATTTGTACTAAGCACTTGGCCTTCAGACCAGTTGTTTTACATTAGGGAGGTTGGTGGCAAGCACTGTGGTGGCAGGACACATATCTTTCATCCATTGAAGTTGGGAACTGCTGATTGAGGGCCCAGTGTACAAGTGTATTAGTTCTGGTATGGGCAGTTGGCCTTCAGGCCAGTTATTTAACATTAACAAGGTTTGTGGTCTGCACTCGTGTGTGACAATAGGCTGTACTCTGCCATTCATAGCTGGGGACATCTGGTTTCAGGTTTATAGTGCCTGCATATCTGAGCTGTATCTTACTGACATTGCTACACCTTGTTTGCTGTAGCAACCACTACATCCAGGCCTCCTGGATCTACCTTTGTTTATATGCTTGTTATTTGTTAGCTTGTTATTTCACTGGTATGCTACTTCCACATAGTACACAGCTTGTCAACACGTATGTGACTCACTACTGATATCTGCATTGCTTACTGTACGTATTTCCATGTTACACATGACAGCAAGTGACTGCTTCTCATTGTTGCATTTACTTAATTGTGACACATTGCACTTAGGTTACCTGGCACTTGCTCACTGACGCTTTTATATCAGTCAGCAGTTGTAGGTAATGTCAGTACACCCTCACTCCCCACTGGACCTTGTTTTCAATCATTAATTATTACAGAATTCAGAATAGTATTCTAGCATGTCCAGAGGTCAGTTGTCAGTTCCCTCCCCAGTCCAGCTGGTGAGTGTGGTACTCCAGAGACCATGTTGGAACAGATGCATGTACACAGACAACCCCCTCCTCCTAACAACAAATTCAATCTCATGTGAGTGATGCAACCATATACCAAACTGGAGGCTAGGCTCTGTCTACTCAATACCGCCATAACCAGTCAGGTGGCCAAGGAGACCACACACTACACTTCCAGTCTCACATAGACCTACCACAACAGCGGACCTAACACATGATCACACATGAACATACTTGTAGGCTCGGACCACAGCTATGCCTATGCAGCAGAGACCTCCTAAGCAGACATCCATACAACCACTACCACGGAAACAAACATGTGCAACACATATCACACAAAGCCAATGTGCTGAACACTCACAGCCATTAACAGTAAACAACACACCTCATACACCTGTACTAGGTGCCTCTATCATCAGGCACACTAACATCACGTTCACCAGGCTTAACGAGGTGAGGGTCACGGTGTGCAGCCTGTCGGCCACTATGACCTGCCACATAACACAAACACTCAGGTAACCCCAAGGCAAGTACAGGTCTGACTCAGTCAATGTCCATGCTGGTGTGAATGGCCTGACACATTCCTCCCTGGACTACATGACATGAGACAGTACAGAGCTCTCTGAGCACGTAGCCCAAGACAGTTTGACCCTGACCTTGAGTAGTATCCTACCCTCACCTAGAACCATGCCACAATATCAAGGCACGATGATCCCTTCCAACAATTGACTGACATACTGGTGTCATTCACAGGTGTGCCAATGCCTGCCATCTTGGGGTGGTATGCTTTGCTAGGGACAGCTTGCACCTGTCGCCCCTGTCCTATTGGAATTTGGCGAAGCCTCTTGCTACACCCATAGTGCCTGTATTAGGCAAGGCTTATATATAAACCCACATCCATTTGTATCACAAAGGATGAGGAAGTAAGAGTGATGCTACTCAACACCAGAAGTCTAGACCTAAGGATGCATGCACTCAAAACCCTACTTGACATTCTGGACATCGATATCTGTGCATTAACATGTACCCGTTTCAGGTTTCACAGGAGCACACCAGTACTACCAGGTTATAGCTGTTACCATTCTTGTCAGCCCCAACACTTGAACAAAGGAGGGGGAGTATCAGTATTCAATGCAGATTCCCACGCCTCCACATTGGTGGCACAGTACAACATAGGTGTTAGGCCATTGAGTACAGAAGACGTAGTTGGGGACCTGGGGAAGAAACACGGTAGCGGTCTGTCATTTGTCAACCACATGGCCAATGTGGATTGAGAGACATGTTATATAGCCCAGCTAATCATGAGGGATTCACATGTATGGCAGTGGAGGTCATTGTGCCTCTTTACTCATCCATCATCAAGCCTATAATTGTGTACAATGCACCTTTTGGGATGTACCTAACCAGACACCCACAGCAACTGGTACAGGACAACAGTACCTCATCAAGGGGATGCAATGGCTCACACGGATGTCATATGCTGCCCAGGTAAAGTAAATCCAGCTGGACTCAGTGGCTTATTGCCTGTTCAGAGGCAATCTGTGTGTGCCATATACAGCCATGTCCTACCCAGCAGTAATGAACATGCTGCACTTCAGGCAATCAGAGTCCCATACAGCCACATGCTCAGGAGAGCTGGACCTCAGCACTGACATACATGGACATGCTGGAGGGGCATATTCCTAACCGAGGCTCCCTTCACTCTGTAATGAGCTCACACTACAGGTTAGGCAGAGTCCCTCATTGACTCTCTTCCATAGGAATCTGGATGACTGGATGTAGATCATAGTTTTACCCCAGGTATCACTTCTATGTCACTGTTAGATGGAGGCACAGTATACTAACATCGGACAAGGGCATAGCAGCATAACTTGTAATTGGGTGGCGAAAGACAAACACATTCTACTAGGCTTACCAATGCTCTAGGGCAAATAGTCTAGTATGAACCTATGAACATGTGTGTACTGCTATAGTACTTCTGCCATATGTTGCATGTGTGTGTGTTGTGGGGGATGCACAGGTAATGGCCGGATACTACTGCACAGGTGACACGTCTGACACATTCTGGGTGTTCATCCCTACATACTGGATGTGTGTTGCCATCAAACCCAACCCTGTGATGTGCACACATTACTCAGCCTGGATTTACAAATCCGAACAACACCACAAGCACAGTACACTACCTTGCTATGTATGCATTTAATTACACACAGTTATTCAGTAGTTATGACAGTGATGCTATCCATGCAGCCCATTGGGCCAGTGGAAGCCACAACACACACCGCCAGCACCTTTGCATATGCTTACCACAGACATCCCACATACTGCATGTACTGTGCACACACATATCTAACCCAGAACAACTGCACACCACTTATTAATCCTGTCCAGTGGAGTACAGATACAGGCATATTGTATAACAATAGTAGGAGGCTACTGCAGCACAGGGCAGATTCACATGACAGCAAGGCATCTGTGGTCAGCAGTGTTAAGATGCTTCACATTCACCAAATGCACATATATTGGCTACATTGTTGCAGACAGTTTAGGTGCAGGTCCCCCCCCATTCTCCTACACATGTGGTATTAGTTATCCCAGATGACTGTCACCTCCCTATCCTCTCACATGTCCAGGTGAGAGCCACCTTCATCATTGCGAAACACATAGCATCACTGTTACGAAATGGTATCTCTGGATGTGTGCTACATTCACCCCTGGAGGACATAGCACCACATGACAGACTGATATTAATCCCTGGCCATACTACAGGATATGTACCTGAACAGTGCCATACATACACAGTGGTCCCACACCAATGAGGAGGAACCTCTACTGACCCTGGGAACTACTGCATCATATGCACAACTGGCCTTGTGTTCTAAGCTATGGAAGTGTTAAGTATGGGCAACATGTACAGCAGTATTACATATGTTTATATTTCAGGACTATGTACACACAACCTATCTCATGGACATACCTATAGATAGTGAACTATGATACATTTGGAGGTGTCACAGTATACACAGGATTAATCTGCTACTTTGCATTACCTGTGTTTGTGGCAGCTGTTGCTGTGCCAGTGGTGCTTGTTGCTGCTTGCTCCTTGCTGCTTGCTGCTGGCTGTTGTTATATTTGTTTGTTTCTCTCTCTGTCTCTCTCACTCTTTCTCTGTAGGTTTTGTGCAATGAATGTATTGCATGAGTGTAGTGTGGGTACTCAATGCTTTTGTAGGTATCTGCATAGGTCCATGTGATGGCCTCTGCACCAATTGTAAGACAGCATTTGCTAATTACATGCAGCCAGGTGTGTACTGATTGCATGTCTCACTGTGATTTCAGGACACTGCTATAAAAGGGTATGTGAGATAGGCGTTGCCCTTTCAGATTGTAGGGCGTGGACCATGCTGGTATGCTGTTGACAGTGTTCTGTGAGTGTGAAGGTTAGTACATCTCCCATGCTTCATGCTGTGTTGTAGATTCAGGTTGCTGCATTTCTCTTGCCTGTTCCCTGTAGTGAGTGTGTCTGCATACTGACACTTACAACTATATGTCATATGTATTGCTATATAAATATATATATATATATATATATATATATATATATATATATATATATATATATATATATGTACATATACATACTTTCATATATGTACATTAGCTGACATTATTGGGTACAAGCTAACATTTAGCAGGGCTGTTTCTATTAACACTACACTAGTATGGGAATCCAGTAATTGGGACTATAAACATCTGCCTGACATGCTTTGGGTTGTAGACATACTATATTGCCTTTATCTTCATTCCTACTATTACATGTTCCACTTATTTAGCACTATATTCCTGTATGAGAGTCATGGCTTAGTGGTAGGTCATACAGACTAGTGTTACAATGGTCTTGTGGTAGGGCCTACTAGTATGCTTATATTCTGCTTTTGACTTGAGTATAGGGCCTATCAAAGTGCTGGAGGCACCTTTAAGCAGTTAAAGGGGTTAGTAGGTCTCACAGGAGCCAGGCTGTGTTGCAGATTCTGGTTGCTGCATTTATGTTCACGGTTTCCTGTAGTGAGTGTGTATGGATACTGACACCTACAACTATCTTTCATATGTATTAATATATATTTATATATATGTATGTGTAGCTATACATACCTTCATATATGTACATTACCTTACTTTATTATGTATAAGCTAACAAGTAGCAGGGCTGTTTCTGTTAACACTGAACTAGTATGGGAATCCAGTAATTTGGCCATTGAAACTCTACCTGACATGCTTTGGATAGTACACCTCCTATATTGCCTTTATACTGATTCCTACTATTACATGTTATATTTATTTTAGCACTGTGCTCTTGTAAGGCTGGCATGGCTTAGTGGTGGGTCATACAGACTAATGTTACCAAGGTCCTGGGTTTGAGACTGAGAGTGGGAATTTATTTTTATTTGCAAGCTTTCAAACTGAGTACAGGGCCTGTCAAAGTGCTGAGGCCACCTTTAAGCAGTTAGAAGGGTAAGTAGGTCACACAGGGGTCAGGCTGTGTTGCAGATTCAGGTTGCTGCATTTATGTTCACTGTTTCCTGTAGTGAGTGTGTATGGATACTGACACCTACAACTATATTTCATATGTATTTAGATATATTTATATATATGTATGTGTAGATATACGTACCTTCATATATGTACATTACCTTTCTTTATTATGTACAAGCTAACAAGTAGCAGGGCTGTTTCTGTTAACACTGACCTAGTATGGGAATCCAGTAATTTGGCCATTAAAACTCTGCCTGACATGCTTCAGATAGTACATCTCCTATATTGCTTTTATACTGATTTTTACTATTACATGTTATATTTATTTTAGCACTGTGTTCTTGTAAGGCAAGCATGGCTTAGTGGTAGGTCATACAGACTAATGTTACCAAGGTCCTGGGTTCGAGACTGACAGTGGGAATTTATTTTTCTTTGCAAACTTTCAAAACTGAGTACAGGACCTGTCAATCAGTGCCATAAAGGCACTTTTAAGCACTTTAAACCAGGTCTGCGCTCGTTTGCGTGGAGCTCACGCATGCGCACTGGCGGTGAGCTCCGCTAACACAAGCACACCCGCGCTAATTTCTTTGAAAGAAAAGAAAAAGGGGTGACAGGAAAGTGGTGAAAAAGGGGTCACAAAGAGGGTAAGACAGTAGGGAAACAAGTGTGGGATTTGCAGGAGGGATGTAGGTAAGGCCCATAGATGCCCATGTCTTTGGCAGCAACAGCTGTGCATTTCCATGTATTTTGGTGAGACATTGGAAACCTTTCACCCCTGAGAGAGGTGTCAGGACAACATTAATATTTGTTGTAGAGCCAATTGTAATTAACTGTTTCAATGTCAAGCAGACATGTGTGCGACATGGACAGCTATGTATGGGCGTAATTTTTTGTGGGTACAGAGTGCCCTTTTTTTTTTTCAGGTGAGAGTGGTATGTCAGGTGAGGGAAGTCGGTATAGCTGGGGAGGTAGGTTGGGTAGGTTAACAGACAAGACAGACAAGACGCATACAGGGGCGGTGTATGACACACGTGGGGGGGTTACACAATTGACGGGGACGGAGTTTGGGATATCCGAGATGCATGAGCCCACAGATGGCAACAGTGGAACTGATATCCCCACCCATAGGCAGTTGTCACTGTTCCTTCACAGCCCAGGACGGGGCTGTGCTGGGGGCTGTGTAGGCAGGGCAACGTCCGGGGCCGTTAGCTGTGCCACACGAGCCTCGAGCTGGCGTAGGGGCCCAAGAACAGAGTCTTGGATCTCCCTTCACACCACAGAAGGGTGAGTGGACGAACCCCTCCGGCCACACTTGCAGAGGGGGGACGGGCCCCATCCCCTGCAGCGCTTCCACCCGAAGGTGGCACAGGGCCACCGGAGGGGGGTCCAGCCTGGGCACTAGTGCCAGGTGCAGTCGCCAGCTGAGGTGGGAGAGGTGGGTCCGCTGGGACCTGCCTTCCCAAGCGTTCTAGGTTTGTGAGTGGTTATGTTAGTTTGGGTTAGTGTCATTTTATTCCATTCAGATTAGTTGTAACAGCATGCATTGGTATTCCCATCAAACCAACACCCAAATATTAACACCATTGAACATGGGGCATATCAATATCACATGCATTATTTGAACAGAAATACACAGTCAAACAACATGCAGGGTTGATTAATGGCAACAGGCCATCAAATTTGCAGGTATGAACAGGGCACATGCACAAACAGGCATGCATATATTTTGGAAACGGACAAATGTCCATGATTAATGAAATGTTCACATACCATTATTTAGTGGGTGTTATATGGAATTATAGGGTTGAGTGGAGATAGACAGAGATGACACATTCATATGTTACACATTGATTTACATTTGTAATAGGTACACAATTAAGTTGAGGCTGATGTTTCAAATTATCTTTATTTGACTGTCATGCTACACCTGTTACGAATACATCACTATCCTACTTATCATATGTTACACATTGATTTACATTTGTAATAGGTACACAATTAAGTTGAGGCTGATGTTTCAAATTATCTTTGACTGTCATGCTACACCTGTTACGAATACATCACTATCCTACTTATGTTTAATCTGATCAGATACATCATCCTGCTACACTTTGATGACAGGACAGGGGACAACTATGGCTGTTTAGTCTGTCAGATAATCATTCATTCTATCTGCAAATTGTATACTGTGATCACCATACAGACTTTGGCCTACACATTCCAGATTCTGACACACTGAAATCAGTTTGGGATATTAAGATGTACTTCCCACATGCATTTAGTTCTGTAGAAACACACTGGGGCTACTATATTCAGGGGTTATTACTACTTTATTTATTCATACATGACCCTTTCTGTCACTCTCACACATCCTGCAACTTCACAGTTCAGGTTGGTACTTCTAGGCTTTGTTCACATGTTAGACTGGTGGTGATTCAAACACTTTCCAACAGCCTCACTTCTGTCATGATTCAGCATTTCAACAGGGGATATATCTCACATATGACTACCTCAGATTCTGAAGCTGTACTCTTGGGACTACTGCAGGTTACACTACATTTAATTCATGGTGGGACATCTGTATTACAGCACTGTTTAATTCTATCAATTATATTTCCATTTACACTTGCATACTGATGAACTTGTTGCAGCCATACCTGCAGACTTACAATTCCTGCTTGCACATTATATTACTTTTAATCAATACACTGCAGTGTTCTGATACATGCTACAGTACAATATTTATTTACAAGTAATGGGTGGGGTTACTAACCTGCATGGTGGCACAGCCGCACCAGCCTACGGCCATACATCTCGCGATTCACAGAGCGGACACCTGCAGCTGTAATACGAAAGAAGTAATATTGGACTACACATCTCCATGGTATCGGCCAGTTGAAATCCTTACATACATAAGCAAAATGTAACTTACTCAGTAGTGGGGCGTTGGGCATATCCCGGGCCTCCTGGATTCATTCGGTCAACTGGTCTTCCTTGCGTCGCTTCAGGTCGGCATGGTGGTGACGGACCTGCTCACCAGTGCGTGGAATGCCAGTAGCACTGGTCAGATCACGAGCCAACTGGTCCCATGCCTCTGCCCTATACGCTCCCCATGAGACCTGGCCCTGCATGAGTTGGGCCTCGTGAGGATGGACAAGGAGCCAGACCATGTATCTGGACTCCTCAACGCCCCAACGCTGTGCTCGAAAGCAACGTCCCTCACCTACTCCACTCATTCTGACTGCAGGTCTGTTCTACAATCGTTTCTGCTGTGTATTCCCGCCTATGGGGCTTATATATGCCGCTTTTCCCACACATTTCTCTGATTGGCCATTTTGGAATTGTATCTACTTCACTGAAAATGCTTTATCATGCTCCATTCTGTATTTTATCCCATATATATGCTATTTCTGCATTTCTAGGTATTGCTGTCATGGCTTAGTGGTTTAGTACCCTGACTCTAGTGCATGGTATCCTGGGTTCGAATCTGACAACTGATTTTTGATTTTCCTGACAGATATGAGTTGAGACCTGTCAATCAAACATGCCAAAAGCACTTTTAAGCACTTAAAACCAGGTCTGCACTCGTTTGCGCGGAGCTAACGCATGCACACTGGCAGTTAGCTTGTGGGAGCGGCGCGCAAACGGTGTGCGCTGGGATAAATCTTAATTGGCTAGTGACACACATGTTCAGCTAAGCACAGCTAGTTGCAGACAGTTTCAGCCTATTAAACCGGTGCTTAGCAACGGGCATGCAGTTTGCAGCTTGTTAAACAGTACTCGGCTACAGGCAGTCTGTCTCACAGCAGCTTAGCTATCAGTACATTTCTGACTATTTTTATTATTGTGTTACTTCAAAATATATGCTCCATTTCATTCCATTTTACAAAAGGGAATACATTTACATTTGTACAATACTGTCAGGGGCTTTTTAGTGCTTATTTACAAAAAAAGGTTGTTGTGGGGCTCGAACCCTGCCTGCCTACTCTTAGGCCGGCAACTCTACCGCTAAGCTATTACTTCTTGGCTTACTTTGCATATTTAGTTCTTATATCCTTTTCCACTGACTGCTAACTGTGATTGCGCTTAGTAGCACACCCGCCACATTACAGCACACAGTAGCAAACATTTACGGGGTTTTAAAAAAAAAAAACAGGCTTTAATTTAATTTTATAACATCTCTTCACTTTATACACTGATGGTCAGTCGGGGCATGTGTTGTGTAGTGTGTTTATTCACATTTCCATGGCCTCTCTCGTGGCTGTTTACTTTCAGCCATTCTAGTCTTCCGGGGGCGTGTCCACTTGCAGGGCTTAGCCTACAGACACGCCCCCTACTCTCTTACATGGACCGTGTAAGAGTTACTAGTGTGATTCAGCATGCCTCATGCACCTCATGCATATGCATGACATGCTGACATCACACCGTTTAACTGCAGCCTCCGTGTAAGAGTTATAACTCTTACACGGAGGCTTCGTGAATCTGGCCCAAGGAGTCATCTTCTCTACAAATGTTTATAAAATTTCAATATTTAAACAAAAACATCTGATTTCTTGTCACCAAATGTTGAAAAACAACAAACTATAATCCATTAATACTTTAATGGAAGAAAATGACCTTGACTCAACACTATGGCTTGACCTACAAGAAGCTAGAAATTATATCAAAATTAACCTGAGTTAATACCTTCTTCAGTTAAAAATTTAATTCCCAAATTCATTCAGTATCTGATTATCTTTACCCAGCAGAATAATACAATCAAAATTAGTTTGTCACATATATATAAAGTTATTAAATCAGACTTGGATATATTCCCGGATAATTACTGGAATTTTTTTTCTGATATAAATAACTGTAATCCTTCAGATAAAGATAAATCAAACATTCTTCAGTCAGCTGGTAAAACTACTTCTTCACTTAAATGGAGAATATTTACCTGGAGATTTTTAAATAGATCTTTCATCACTCCATATAACATAAATAAGATGTTTAAAGAAAATTTACTTTGTTGGAAATGTATGAAGGCACAGAATGCTGACTGGGCACATATATTTTATGATTACTTGCACATGAAAAGCATTTGGGAAGATATCAATAATTTCCTACAAGAAATATTCACTGATATTTTTTTACTTACAAAATCATCGTTTTATTTAACACCCCAATTCCATCTTGTGTAAAATCAAGCAAGTATTCACTTCTTTTGGTCCGTGCTGTCTATTGCCAGGAAAGAAATCACAAAAAATTGGAAGTCTTCACAAATTCCATCTTTTCAAAATTTTAAAGTTCTTCTCTTGAACGTATCCAAATTAGAATTGATGACAATTAAATCTAGATCATCTAGGAATACAGCAATACATAACCAATGGCAGAACATAACTGATTTACTATAAAATTAATAAGTTGAAAGTATTAATAAGTCCTTATTAATTTGTTTTAACTTGTATTATTTGTTAAAAAATACTGCAAACATCATTGTACATAGTTCTTTTTTATATCTTTTATATTAGAGCCTTTGTTTTTTTATCTATTTCATCATAATACTTGTTCATGTTTTTTTCATTATAACTATGTTTCAGAAATGATTTTAATACAACTTATTTAAAAAAATAGATGTGAGAAAACCAGATATAGAAGTCCATTAAAAGAAGACAAAAGTGGCATTGATCATTGAAATTGCTACACCCAGTGATTACAGTGTCTTACTTATAGAGAGACACAAAGTCATATAATACCAGGATTTGCAGGCAGAAAGAAGGGCAGTGTGGAAGGATGCCCAGACAGTTCCAATAGTAGTAGAAGCAATGGGTCTCATAAAAAAAACAATTTACAGTCATATTTAGATAGGATACCGATACATGTAACTCCAAATTAATTGCAAGAGCCATTTCTAGGCACATTGAGGGTGCTGCAAAGAACACTTTTGGCTGACATCATAGATTGAAACAATACTAATTTCATGAACTTTAATCATAATTTTATCTTAGGAATGGGGCCCATTCCCAACATGGTATTAGAAAACCCAAAAGTCTTTGAGAAATTAAAAAAAGACTGAATATGAGGAGATAAAAAGAATTAAATTATGAAATTCAAAGAAAAGATGTGGAGAATATACTGTATCCTTGCACACAAAAAGGACCCACAAAAGAATTCTGAAAACTGTGTACAAGATACAACAAATTCTAACAGATTAAGGAGAACTACTACCAGCTAACCCTATAAAAAATCAATCTATAAGATTAAGTTTTATCAGTAATGGAAAAATGTAGATGTTCCTCTTTCACAAGAATGGTAGCACCAAGAAGTTGAAATCCGTCAACCAATCAGTCTTCCCTCAGCTGTGAGGAAAATAATGGAAGCAGTGCTGAGGGAAACATTTAAGAATATCTAGACGTTGGTATGGAACTAGACTGAAAGCATGTAAGCCGCTAGAGCTGCGGGAGCGGGCCTAGTCACAAGACAGCAGGCCTGGCTCCGCCACTGCGATTTCACGGAGCCCTTCAAGGCGTCATTCGCAAACGCCCCCTTTGATGGTTCTGCCCTTTTTGGCAAGACAGTTCGCGATACCTTAGTTCAGAGCGAGAAGGACGGGAAGATGCTGTCTGCCATCGGAGTCCGCTTCTCTGTGCCCCAGAGGTACTACTCTAGGAACCAAAAGGGCCAGAAGATGTGGTTCCGGAAGTCGCAGCATTCCCAACCTGCTCCGGACAACCAGTCCTTCCGTGGCAGAGGACAGGGAGGACGCCACCCTAGGGGCAGAGGGGCTCCAAGAAACTTTGGGTCCAGAGAACCTTTCTCTGAACGGCCCTCGCAGCAGCCCTGAGGGGTTGCCCGACTGCTCCACTCTGGAGGCAGTCGGGGGACGCTTCTTGGAGCACCTAGCGGCTTGGGAGTCCATAACAACGGACCACTGGGTACTCCAGATTATATCCAGAGGATACAAGATCTCCTTCCTTCATGTCCCAAAGTTACAAATCCTCCCCGATGTTCCACCCGATCAAAGGGAGGCTGCTTCAGCAGAAATTGGCCATCTGTTGAGAAAAAGAACCATCCAGCCCGTCCCCCAAGACCAGATTGGATCGGGGTTCTACTCCAGGTTCTTTTTAGTGCCAAAAAAGACGGGGGACCTCAGACCCATTCCAGACCTGTCCCTGCTGAACCTGTCAGTCCCCAAAGAGAAATTCCAGATGGTCACTTTGCAGTCCATCCTCCCCCTTCTAGGGGAGAATCACTGGATGTGCTCTATAGATCTCAAGGATGCGTACTACCACATTCGCATGGACAGGCGATCCAGGAGGTTTCTTCACTTCCGGCTAGGAGCCAGTCACTACCAGTTCAGGGTCCTTCCCTTTGGTCTCACCACAGCCCCCAGGGTGTTCACCAAAGTGCTAGCAGTGGTTGTGGCCCACCTGAGGCTTCAGGGGGTGCAGGTCTTTCCGTACCTGGACAACTGGCTTCTCTCCGCCCCAACAAGGCATCTACTCTCTTTGGCAAGAGATTCCTTCCTTCATCTAGCTCCCAAGCTAGGCATCATGGTAAACATGGAGAAGTCCAACCTGGTTCCTACTCAAGCAATAGATTTTATAGGAGCCAGATTAGACACGACAAAATTAAGAGCCTTCCTCACGAATGACAGGGTTCGGAATCTACGACTCCAGGTGCAGGCCATCCTTCACTCCAGCTCAACGCCTGTGGAATTGGTCCTGAGGGCACTAGGGTCTATGGCGGCAGCGATTACTCTTCTTCCGCACGCTTGCTTAAACATGAGAGTGCTTCAGTGGACACTTAGGTGCAGTGGTCATTTCTCTCCCTTCCCCTGCATCATCCCATTGCAATCAGCAAGGCTTGCAAGCGGTCGCTCTTGTGGTGGCTCCATTCTCCGGACCTCCTCAGGAGCCGCCCCTTTTGTGCATCTCCCCCTCTCACCACGGTGACCATGGACGCTTCCCGCCTCAGGTGGGGGGGGGCATTTTGCGGGCCGGACGGTCCAAGGCACGTGGAGCGATTCAGAGACCTCCCTGCATATCAATGTTCTGGAGATGAGGGCGGTGCTCTTGGCGTTGCAAGCACTTCAGGCCCTCCTTCCCCTGGGAACAATTGCGATTCAATCAGACAACATGTCGGTGGTCTGGTACATCAACAAACAGGGGGGAACCAGGTCTTACCCCTTATGTCGAGAAGCCATGAGAGTGTGGGAATGGGCGATCTCCACCAACCGCTTTCTCATCGCAAAGCATATTCCGGGTCAGACCAACATCCTAGCGGACAAGCTCAGTCGCACCATTCTCTCCCCGTACGAGTGGTCTCTCAATGCTCAAGTAGCAAAACGTATCTTCGCACAGTGGGGGACTCCCTGTTGTGATCTCTTTGCCTCTCCTTTAAACGCCAAGTGTGACAGTTTTTTCGCTCTGATCCCCCCTCCAGTGGATTCCATGCTTGGCCTCCCGGTCTTCTTTATGCATACCCTCCTCTACCTCTGATGCTACACGTACTTCAGAAAGCCTCTCGGTTGGGGTGCAGACTGATCCTCATTGCCCCGTTCTGGCCTCGACAGATCTGGTTCCCTTACCTAAGGTCTCATTCTGTGAATCCACCTTGGATTCTAGATCCCATTCCGGATCTGATTTCACACCCGTTGAACCTGCCAACACCGAACCTGGACAGCCTGAAGTTGACTGCTTGGCTGCTCCAGTTCCACTCCTAATCAGGACTCCTGGTATCTCGTCTCCAGTTAAGGCCATTCTGGTAGCGGCCCACAAGCCCTCCACCAGGAAAATTTACCGCAGTAAATGGAAGCGTTTCTCCATTTGGGCGGAGCGGCAAGACCTAGATCCTTAGTTCCCCTCCCTTTGGTTCTAGATTTTCTCACTACTATCTTTAATGATGGCGCCAGTAGTTCCACGGTCAAAGTTCAGCTGGCGGCCATATCTCATTACCATGTTGGACACTACTCAGACCCACTTATGTCCGCTAAGTTATGCGAAACATTCCTAAAAGGCACCTTTTTGCTCAGACCCCCTGTCAAAGAAACTGTTCCCCCGTGGGATCTCTCCTTGGTACTTCAGGCCTTGACCGCTCCTCCTTTCGAACCTGCGGCCACAGTCTATCTAAAATTTTTGTCTCTTAAGACTGATTTTTTGGTAGCCACTACTTCGGCTAAGAGAGTTTCAGAGCTTCAGGCACTATCTATGAAACCGCCTTATTTAATTTTTCATCCGGACCGGGTGTACCTCAGGACCAATCCCTCCTTTCTTCCTAAGGTAGTTTTGGAGACTAACCTTAATCAGTCCATCAACCTCCCTGTTTTCTTCCCTAAGTATCAAAACAAGGGCGAATACAAGCTGCACTCCTTGGATGTTCACAGGCAGCTTCGTTTTTACCTTCATAGGACAGCTGGTCATAGGCAATCAGACCAGTTGCTCATTTCTTTTGCCAAATTCAATCTCGGTAAACCAATTTCCAAAGTTTCTTTGTCACGCTGGATTTCCCAGTGTATTCTGTTGGCATACCAAGCCTCGGGGAGGCCCGCACTGGAGGAAGCCCACGCTCATTCTACCAGGTCCGTTTCAACTTCAACAGCCTTTAAGTCTAGGGTTCCTCTGGATGACATTTGTTCAGCAGCCACTTGGGCTTCATCTCACACCTTTATTACTCATTATAAGCTGGACGTCACTTCTAGAGGTAGAGCATCCTTTGGCTTCACGGTGCTCCGGAATATCCTTCCATGATGGCCACCCAAGATTCAGGTAGCTGGGGACTCTGTCCCACAGGTTGCTGACAAATGAATTCTCCTACTTCAGATTTAGAAGTTATATACTTACCATAATGTTCCATCTGAGTAGGTGGATTCATTTGTCTGCAACCATCCCGCCCTCCTATCCCCCTGGCCTTGTCAGTTTCCTGCATAGGGTGTGTTACCCTTTAGTTAGGGTAGTTGGTGCAGGGCAAACTCGATCTGAGGTCATGTAGGGAGAGCAGGGTATTGTGGGTGAGGGGAGGAGCTAGGAGCTCGGATCCATAGCTGGATAAACCATGCCGGTTCGGATCCGATATCGGATCCATACCCACAGCAGGTTGCAGACAAATGAATCCACCTACTCAGATGGAATGTTATGGTAAGTACATAACTTCTAATTAATTTAAATTTCCCTCCCCTTTACTGTGTGCTTTTGGTGATGGCTGAAGGGCCTAAGGCCATTTTTTCAAAATGCACTGTGGCCATAAGCTGTCCCCAGCGGATGGCCACACTCAGTGCGTTCTCTGCCTAGGGGTAAGCCACTTGTCTTCTGGCTGCCAAGTATGTGCGGCCTTCAACCCCCGGGCTTTGAGGAATAGGAGGAATAAGTTAATCCTGGAAAGCCTTTTGCCTGCGGATTTTTCCTCCTCTCCCTCTAAGGCTCCAGCCACGGCAGTCCTACCTTCAGTTCCCCTTCCCCTGACTGGGACTCCCACTGTTTCTCAGGGAGAGGGGGACTCTTCTAGAGAGAAGACACAAGGAACAGCATAGAAGCCATAAGAGGCGAGCAGAGTCTCATCCCTCTGCTCTGCCGGCTAAGGCAGCTAGCCCTCCCAGGAGGGTCTCCGGATCTCCACCCTCTCGGCTCCATTCTCCCCGCTTTTCTCCGGAGGTGGAGTACCAGTCCCCTTCTAGGTCCTCGAGGCAGCCTTCCCGGCCTGCTTCGGCGACCTCTTCGAGGTCAGTTTCATATGCTCCAATATCAGCAATATATTATGTCACTGCTTAAACAAAAAATGTTGATAAATTCTGAATGTGTAGAAAATAAAGAAATGCAGGAATTATTGCATGTAGCTAAACAAGTTGGAAAGCATAATTTGCAAAGTGGTTTTGATCCTCTGGAGGCCTCCTGCAGGGCCGCAGTTACAGGTTCTGTCATTAGGAGGCATGCTTGGTTAAAGGAACAAAATCTACGTGATCATGTTAAAGCAAAATTATTAGATGCTCCATTACAGCGTGATGGTTTGTTTGGTGTTAAAGCAGA
>NC_056731.1:1364363936-1364384310 GCF_019279795.1 Protopterus annectens
AGCTTATCAGTGGTTAGTGGTAAGCACTAGGTAGCCTATCTACCACAAGAGTGGTTTCTGGCGCAGAAATTGTAGTTTTTTGGACGGTTGGCAGTTTTTCCATCTCTTTCAACTTTCTGGTTTAAAAGCCCATATTTGCACTTGTTTCTCACCTTTCCTGTAACTAGTCTAGTCCAGATACAGATTTGCTGTATCCAGGACTGTTTGTAAGCTCCTGAGCTCCCCAAGCCTTTCTGTGTTAGAGGGAAGCATTCTAGCTTATCAGTGGGAGTGGTAAGCACTAGGTTGCCTATCTACCACAAGATCCAGTTACAGATTCTTAGTTTTAGCACTTGAATTTGCTTATTCGTTCTCAGCACTTGTTCAGAACTTATTGTTAGCACCAAATAAGCTACAAATTGCTACAGTTTTCCTCTTTACCTAGAGGAAAATAGTTTTTGTACTTACTTGCTTACTTTCCTCACTTGCTTAGAGAAAAATAGCTCTTATACTTACTTTCCTCACTTGTCTAGATGAAAGTAGTTTTTTATTCAGGCATGTCCAAGGGTCAGCTCCCAGTGTTCTCTCCTGTCTATCTGATGAATCTGGGCATCTTGGGGCAATGTTGCTTTTGCAACATGTACACAGACAACCCTCTCCTCCTACCACTCAACACCACAACCTGTGAGAGATGCACTTATCTAGCCAAACTGGAGGTAAAGCTCTCTCCAACCAAGACTGAACTTGACAGTCAAGAGGAGAAGGTAAACACTTGCACCACACCACACTCATCACATAGCCCCACTAAACCTACACCACCAAAATCCACACAAAGAAAAGTCCAGTTTTGTACCTACCATAAATGTAGATGTCCGAGAGACATGCAACTGCAGTCATAACATGTGGGTTGTCCTGCCTCAGGCAGCCCTCGGTCGGCCGGATTCCAAAGTCTGGGTCCGACGTCGGCTGATGTCGCATTTCTCTCCGATGTCAGAGCGGCTGGAGTATATAAGCATCAGCCGACGCCATTTTCTTCAGTGTTTCTTGCCCCAGATGCCAGGTGCCCTCCAAGGAAGGCTGTAATCAAATTGGAAGACAAAAAACAGGATTCCAAACAAATACATGAGCAATAAAACAAATACACCATAACAGATATCCCCAGCTAAGAGAGAGAGTGGGATAGGAGTGGACCCTAAGCATAGAGGGGTATGGAGGGAGGGAAAACCCGACTGCAGTTGCATGTCTCTCGGACATCTACATTTATGGTAGGTACAAAACTGTACTATGTCCTTCAAGGATGCAACTGCAGTCATAACATGTGGGTAGAATACCATAGCTTAGCTGGGGAGGAGGTATGCTCTAGGAGAGTGATGGTGTGGCAATCAAACCCTGCAGGACTGCCGAAGCAAAGCCTGCTCTGGATCTGGAATATAGGGGGAGATTGTAGTGTTTTGAGAATGTATGCACGGAGCTCCATGTAGCAGCTTCTAGAATGTCCTTTGTAGGCACCCCTCTTAAAAATGCTGTAGAGGTGGCTGTAGCTCTGGTGGAATGTGGACTGACATAGGCTGGAACAGTCTTTCCATGAAAGGAATAACAGAATCTGATGCAGTGTCCAATCCATTTAGAAATAGTTTGTTTTGAAATTGCTTTTGCTTGGACTGCAGGGGCGTAAGCTACAAAAAGCTGTTCAGACTTCCTACTTGCCTTGGTTCTGTCCAGGTAGTATCGAAGTTGTCTATGAATGTCCAAGGTATGTAAAAGCCTTTCCCCCTTATTCTCAGGATTGGGGAAAAAGGCAGGCAGATGAATGGCTTGATTTAGAGAAACCCTAGATACCACCTTTGGCATAAAGGTAGGGTTGGTCCTTAATGAAACCCTGTCTCTGTGGAAAATAATAAAGGGTGGTATTGCCATTAGGGCCTGTAGTTCCGAAACCCTTCTTGCTGAGGTAATTGCCAACAGGAAAGCTGTTTTCCATGATAGAAATTGCAAGTCAACTGATGCTGCTGGCTCAAAAGGAGGTAGAGTCAGTTTTTCTAAGACAAAATTGAGGTTCCAGGCTGGCACTGGGGCCTTTCTTGGTGGCTTAATGTTCTTGATTCCCCTGAGGAATTGTCTTAGTAAGGGGTGAGAAAAAACAGGAGGATCAGTGTTGTATCTAGCTGAAATGGCAGATGCATGTATTTTTATTGATGAATATGAGAGGCCACTCTGTAACATATCTGCCAAATATTCCAAGATAAGTGGGATGTTCAGTAATGATGCATCATGCCCTTTGCTGGTATTCCAATTGCTGAATCTTTTCCACTTGGCTAAGTAGACCTTTCTGGTGGACGGTCTTCGAGCCTCTGTTAGTATCCGCTGAACTTCCTTAGAGAGAGGTAAGTTGAATTTATTTATGGGATCTCCCAGGCTGTTAGCTGCAGAGTTTGAGGGTTTGGATGCAGTGTTCCGAAATTGTGCTGAGTCAAAAGTAGAGGCCACTGAGGGAGGGCCCACCTCCTGGTGTGACATATGCTCCGAAGTAGTGGGTACCAGTGTTGTCTTGGCCAGTCCGGAGCTATTATGATTCCCTTGGGCTTCTCTGCTTTGATCTTTAGTAATACTGAGGTCATCAGTGGCAGAGGTGGGAATGCATAGATTGCTAGGGAGCTCCAGTTGAATGAAAGAGCATCTATTTTCCAAGCCTTTGGATGGTATGTCCTTGTGCAAAATTTTGGTAGTAGATGATTGAGGTGAGAGGCAAATAGGTCCACTTCTGGCTTGCCCCATGTCGAAGTGAGTTGTCTGAAAGCCTTCGGATGCAACCTCCACTCGTGTGGATCTGTGAAATTCCTGCTTAGGCTGTCCACCAACACATTGTCTTTTCCTGGAACAAACTGTGATTGTAACTGGATATTTAGACTCGGTGATTTCTCCCAAAGCTGCATTGTCAGTCTGCAAAGGGAATAAGAGTGAGTGCCCCCCTGCTTGTTTATGTACCACATCACAGTGGTGTTGTCTGTCCGTATCATTAAGTGACCTTGCTGGAGTTGGTTTTGAAAAGCCTCGATAGCATGCATTACTGCCAGCATTTCCTTTTGATTTATATGCAGATGTGTTTCCTTTGGAGACCATTGTCCTTGTATACATCTGCCTTCCATGTGCGCCCCCCATCCGAGGTCTGAGGCGTCTGTAGTCATGGTCTGTGTTATCTGTGGTTTTTTGAATGACAAACCTGTGTTTTCCTTGCTCACCGAAGCCCACCATAGGAATTCCTTTTGTAAGCATGGAATGAGTGGTATGATTGTCTCCAAGTTGTTGCTGTGCTGAGACCAAACGCTTTTTAGGTACCATTGAAGCTTTCTCATGTGTAGTTTTGCTAGTGGAACCAGTAGAATGCAGGATGCCATGTAACCCAGGGCCTGTAGGAATCTCCTTGCAGTCATCTGGGTGAGCTTTGCTAAAGTTTTGAAGTAAAGAGTTAGCTTCTTTTGCTTGTCTTCTGTCAGGTAAGCCATTTGAGAGGCTGTGTCTAGTTTGGCTCCTAAGAAGGTAATTTGCTGGGATGGCTGAAGTCTTGACTTTTGAAAGTTGACTGTGCATCCCAGCACCTGTAGCAAATGTAAGACATAATTCAAGTTTTTTGTCAAAGTTAGTTTGTCGTCCGCTTGTATGAGGCAATCGTCCAGGTACGGGTAGATTTGAATCCCCTGGAGCCTGCAATGTGCAATTACTGAAGCCAGGCATTTCGTGAATACTCTGGGCGCAGTAGATAAGCCAAATGGCAATGCTGAGAATTGATAATGCTCTGGCCCTGCAAGAAATCTGAGGTATCTTCTGCAGCTGTGTCTGATAGGGACATGCAGGTATGCCTCCTTGAGGTCCAGAGTAATCAGCCAAGACCCCTTGCCCAGCATGGGAAGGAGTTGCTGTAGAGTCAGCATTTTGAACTTTGGTACTATGAGAAAAGTGTTTAAAGCGGACAAGTCCAGTATTGGTCTCCATTGAGTTTCTTTTCTTGGAACAAGGAACAGTCTTGAGTAAAATCCCTGACCTTGTAATTGTTGTGGAACTTTTTCTATTGCTTTGATCTGAGCCAGCAGAGAAATTTGCTTGATAGCCTCTGCCCTCTGGTTTTGTGGCAGGTTTGGCATACCCAGTTTTCTTGGCAAGGTATGAAAATGGAATCTGTAACCGTGGTCTATAATGTCCAAAATCCATTTGTCCTTTGTTAGTTTGTGCCAATTTCTTGTAAACAGAGATAATTTTCCGCACAAAGGAGCTTCTGCTTGCTCATTGGTCAGCGGACCTAGAGGAAAGTCATTGAGAATGTCCCTGTGGGGCGGGAGAAACCCCTGTGTCACTTCTTTGGTTTCTGGTTGCCATTGTCGTCCCCTGTAGGATCCTCTGTATTGACCTCTTCCTCGGGCACGCCTGCTTTTGCCCCTTTGAAATCTTTCAGGATTAAGAAAGGACCAGTTTTTAGAAGGCCAGTTCCTACTGAATCTAGGTGGCTGAACCTGGAGGAAATCTTTGACTGTCTGAACTGACTTGGCTTTTTCCTCAATGGACTTTAACACATCTTTAGCATTAGCGCCAAAAAGCTTGTTCTTTTCCAAGGGTGCATCAAGAAGTTTTGCCTTAACATGATCTGGTAAAGGTTGATCTTTTAACCATGCATGTCTACGAATGACCACCCCTGTCATAGCTGCTCTACATGAAGCTTCCAATGCATCATATCCACACTGTAGAAAGTGATTGCTAACTTGCTGAGAATTGTGTACAGCCTCCTGCAAAGACTTCCTATCTAAAGGTTCAGGGGAGGCCAATCTTTTCTGTAAATCATCTAACAGGAAATCCTGATATTGAAACATGTGAAAGAGACAATTGAGAGCTCTCAGAGTAGTGGAGGTGTAGACCTTCTTCCCCCATCTCTCTAAGGACCTTGCTTCCCTGTCGGAGGGCAAAGGGTTTTTGGAGGTGGTAGCTGAAACCCCTTTAGGCCCCTGGGAAATTGTTTCTAAATCAACAGCATGGGCCCCTAAAGAAATGAGAATGGGTTTCTGGGACCCTATAGTATCTGTCAGGCTTGACAGGAGCAGGAGGAAGAGAATCAGGGGTAACACTGGAGTCAGAGTATAAATCATCCAAAACATCAAGCACAGGAGGTATAGCTAAGGGTCTGTGTTGGGGCTTTTTAAGGAAGGTTCGAAGGCGCTTTCTGGAATCTGAATATTCCTGGCCTTGCCACTTAAAATGCTCCCTCATGGAATGCAGAACTTCCCCAAAAGACATATCCTCAGGAGGAGAAGCCGAGGGGATAGAGTCCTCTGCATCTGAATCCTCATAGGTCTGGCAGGGCTCTTCCTGGCTTTCGGAGTGAACAGAGTCCTCAGAATCTTCATCAGTGGGGAGAGGATCAGGGGGTTCAACCCTAGGCCTCTTATCAGGAGGAGACTGGGATCCTCTCTCAGGGTGGGCCTGGGAACCTCTGATCAGGGAAATTAAATCTGCGGCCATAGCCATGATTTGAGTTTCAGGAGTAGGCTGAGGTAAGGTCTTAGCAGAAAGATGCTTGGTCTTGCTGGCTGCTTTAGCCCGTGTATAGGCCTTGATAGACATGGACATGGGAGGCCTAGCTGCTCCACGTGCAGGAGTAACCTTATCCACAGCAATGGTCTCGGGCATTTCCTCGGTTTCAGTATCCGGAGGAAAGCCAATAACTGGCGTCGGAGTGGCCTCCGGTATCGGAGGTATCGGTAATGCGGTGTCTTCGGTTCGGAGCGGTGGAATAACCGCCTCAGAGGGAACCGGAGCACTTGCGGTTAATTTTGGCATGGTGTCGGTGGAAGACGCGGGCCGAGGATGTCGGTCCCGGTCTTTTCGTTTCTTAGGAGTCTGCGTTGTCGGTTGTTCCGACGGCATTGTATAATCAAATTTATCGCCGGAAAAGTCTTCAGTGAACTCCGCCCGGCGCCTGAGAGTGCGCTTGTTAAAGCGAGCACAGGTGGCACAGTCCGAGACGTCGTGGTCTGGGCCAAGGCAAGGGAGGCAGTAAGAGTGGAAATCCTTATGAGGTATTTGTTTACCACAAGACAAACAATTATTTACTTTTTCAATAATTTCTGACATCGGCTGAGGCAAGAAAAGGTCCCCAACAGGGTACTTAGCTTTTTTGATGACTTCGGATCGAAGAATACAGGAGCTGACCGACCGGCACTTGCGAACTGCTTCTGCTTCGGGCACCGCGCGGCAAGAAAGACTGAAGAAGATGGCGTCGGCTGATGCTTATGTACTCCAGCCGCTCTGACATCGGAGAGAAATGCGACATCAGCCGACGTCGGACCCAGACTTTGGAATCCGGCCGACCGAGGGCTGCCTGAGGCAGGACAACCCATATGTTATAACTGCAGTTGCATTCTTGAAGGACATCATGGAAATTGTGCAAATAATACATGCAGCATAATGTTTTGGAGGAGGAATGAGGTTCAAGGGAAGGCAGGAATAATATTCTTCTAGTTAATCCTTTGCTTTTTCCTGTCTCAAGCATTTTCCTTTGGAACAGATTTCACCGGCACAGTATCTGTGAGCTTTATCATCAGAAGCAGAGTCCCCTTCTATTTGATGGTTTACGTTTTAACTTCTGTATTTCCACCTTTGCCTGTTCTGCATCAAGAAATAACTTTGATCCTCCTGGAAAAGTATTCTGAAGGCAGCTTAAATCTCACATCTGCCTTTTGACATTCACTGATTGCTGGAATAAATTTGCTTTTCTTCTGCCTGGTGCACAATGAATAATCATTTTCCACAAGCACTCTACTATCTCCAATTTTTAATATTTTGGCTTTCTGCCACAGTTTTTTCAGGATAAACTCTTTCTGCTGTAATGATTGCGTATTTGCTAATACAGGTCTTGGCTACTTTCCCATGGCCAGGTTTGGAGCATACACACAATGTGCCCTTTCAATTAACAAATCCTGCTGTGGAATACCAGTCAGTTACCTATTTGTACTTTCATAAAATTAATACAGTCTGTTCCTTCCAGTTTTTCTGGTACAGCATAAAATTTCAGGTTTTCTCTGCATACTCTGTCCTCTACCTGTACCATTTTTGAAACAGCTCTTTTTGAGCAGTTTCATACTCAGCCAGCTTTTTTCTTCATTTTAACCTCTGATTTTTTCAGTTTTATCATTTCATCTGAATAGCTGCTTAAAGCTTCTTCCACTCTTTTCCTTTTGTAAGTTAAGCTGACATGCTACTTTAATGTTGCAATTATTTTAATCAGTTCTGAGAAGGTTTGACTTGCTTTTCCTCTGAATTACTGGAAGCCATCTCTTGTACCAAAGCTGGAGCTTGAAAGTACAGCTGTATACACTTACCATAAATGTAGATGTTTGAGTGTATTCACTGTTGCAGTCATCACATTTGGGTTATCCCTGCCAGGGTAGCCCTCAGCCTGCCCAAATACAAGAAGCTTAGTATTTCTGCGTCGGTTGCTGTCACTTCAGGACTAATGTCAGGTCGTCAGTAGTATAAAGTAAGGCAGCCAATGCTATTACATCAGTTTTTCTTGCCTTAACCTGTCAGGAGCCCCCAAGTAGGAGCCAGGTTCTGGTGGAAGAAACCCACCAGTAGAAAGTAAATACCAATGTGTCCCTTGTAAGGAAAGAGAAGAAAGGAGGATGGAGGGAGGGAAACCAGGACTGCAACACTGAACACACTCGAACATCTACATTTATGGTAAGTGCACACAACTGCACTATGTTCTTCATGTTTCACTGTTGCAGTCATCACATTTGGGTTGATTCCCAAAGCCAAGGAAATGGGTGGAGGCAGTCAAGGAAAAGTACAGTTTTGTACCTACCATAAATGTAGATGTCCGATAGATATGCAACTGCAGTCATAACATATGGGTTGTCCTGCCTCAGGCAGCCCCTCGGTCGGCCGGATTCCAAAGTCTGGGTCCGGCGTCGCCTCCTCTCCGACGTCAGAACGGCTGGAGTACAAAAGCAGTGGCCGACGCCATCTTCTTCAGTGTTTCTTGCCCCAGATGCCAGGTGCCTTTCCAGGAAGGCTAGAAATGGAGAATGGATAAACAATTCCAGACATGCACAACATTAATAAACAGATACACCATAAAGGACATCCCCAGCTAATAGGGAAGAGGGGGAGTGGACCCATAAGAAAATAGCAGAGGGGTTGGAGGGAAGGAAAATCCGACTGCAGTTGCATATCTATCGGACATCTACATTTATGGTAGGTACAAAACTGTACTATGTCCTTCAAGAATGCAACTGCAGTCATAACATATGGGTTGAGTACCATAGTCAAGCTGGGGGTGGTTGGATCTAAGAAAGGGATGGTGTAGCTAATATGCCCTGCAGGACTGCCGAAGCAAAGCCTGCTCGGGATCTGGAGTATAAAGGCAGGTTGTAGTGCTTGGTGAATGTATGCACGGAGCTCCATGTAGCAGCTTCTAGAATGTCCTTTGTAGCCACTCCTCTTAGAAAAGCTGTAGATGTGGCTATAGCCCTGGTGGAGTGTGGCCTAATATTGGTTGGCACACTTTTTCCATGAAATGAATAGCAGTATCTAATGCAGTGTCCAATCCATTTTGAAATTGTTTGTTTGGAGATTGCTTTTCCTTGTACTCCAGCAGCATAAGCTACCAAAAGTTGGTCAGACTTCCTGGAGGTCTTTGTTCTGTCCAAGTAGTAGCGTAGTTGTCTGTGTATGTCCAAGGTATGCAGCAGCTTCTCCCCCTTATTTTGAGAATTGGGGAAGAAAGTAGGCAGGTGTATGGCTTGATTTAGAGACACCCTGGATATCACCTTTGGCATGAAAGAAGGGTTGGTTCTTAGAGAGACTCTGTCTTGATGAAAAATGAGGAATGGAGGTACTGCCATGAGTGCCTGTATCTCCGAGACTCTTCTTGCAGATGTTACTGCCAACAGGAAAGCTGTTTTCCAGGAGAGAAATTGCATTTCGGAAGATGCTGCTGGTTCAAAGGGAGGAAGAGTTAATTTTTCCAAGACGAAATTGAGGTCCCATGCAGGTACTGGTGTCTTTCTGGGAGGTCTGATATTCTTTATCCCTCTTAGAAACGGTCTTAGCAAGGGATGCGAAAACACAGGTGGGTCACAATTGTATTTTGCTGAGATTGCTGAAGCATGAATTTTTATAGAGGAATATGATAGGCCACTATGACACAATTCTGCCAAGTATTCTAATATCTGAGGAATGCTCATTACTGATGCATCCTGGTCCTTGTTAGCATTCCAGATGATGAATCTCTTCCACTTTGCTGAATAGGCTTTTCTGGTGGAAGGTCTGCGTGCTTCCAGTAAGATTTCTTGAACTCTTTTGGAGAGGGAAGCATGAAAGTCTCCAAGCTGTCAGATGCAAAGTTTGAAGGTTTTGATGTACAGTCCTGTAATTGTGCTGAGTTAGAAGCAGAGGCCATAGAGGCAGTGGCCACGGCTTGGTCCGAGTTATGCTCAACAACAGTGGGTACCAGTGCTGCCTTGGCCAGTCTGGAGCTATCAGAATGCCTGCTGGTTGTTCTGCTTTGATCTTCAGTACCACCTTGGTCAACAGTGGTAGTGGAGGGAATGCATAAATTGTTAGGGAATTCCAGCTGAAGGAGAGAGCATCCGTTTTCCAGGCTAGAGGATGGTGGGTCCTTGTACAGAACTTTTCCAGGTGATGATTCAGGTGAGAAGCAAAGAGATCTATGTCCGGCCTTCCCCATGCACTTGCTACTTGTGAGAAAATGTGAGAATGCAACCTCCATTCGTGTGGATCCAAGAAGCTTCTGCTCAGTCTGTCCGCCAGAATATTGTCCTTGCCTGGCACGAACTGGGATTGTAAGTGGACCTTGAGACTCAGGGCCTTCTCCCAAGGAATCATTGCTAATCTGCAGAGGGGATAAGAATGAGTGCCTCCCTGCTTGTTTATGTACCACATAACGGTGGTGGTGTCTGTCCTTATTAGCAAGTGACCTTGTTGAAGTGATTTTTTGAAGGCCTCGACCGCATGTATCACTGCCAACATCTCTTTTTGATTTATGTGCAGATGGCTTTCCCCTTGGGGTCCATTGCCCTTGAATGCATCTGTCCTCCATGTGCGCCCCCCCATCCCTGATCTGAGGCGTCTGTTGTAATGATTTGTGTTGCTTGAGGTTTGTTGAAAGACATGCCTCTGTTTAAATGGCTTGCCTGAGCCCACCACATAAATTCTTTTTGCAGACATGGAATGAGTGGGATTACGTCCTCTAGGTTTTGGCTGTGTTGGGACCATAAGCCTTTTAAGTACCATTGCAGCTTTCTCATATGAAGTCTTGCCAAGGGTATCAGAAGAATGCAGGATGCCATGAAGCCCAGGGCCTGCAGGATTTTCCTTGCAGTCATCTGGGAGAGCTTTGCTACGCTTTTGAAATACTCTGGTAACTGCTCTTGCTTTTCCTCTGTAAGAAAGGCCATTTGTGTTTTCGTGTCCAGTTTTGCTCCTAGAAAAACAATCTGTTGGGATGGCAGTAGTCTTGATTTTTGAATGTTGACTATGTATCCCAAAGCGTGTAGTAATTGAACGACATAGTCCAAGTTTGTTATCAAGGTCTGTTTGTTGTCTGCTTGTATGAGGCAGTCGTCCAGGTAAGGGTATATTTGGATCCCCTGGACTCTGCAGTGTGCCACTACTGATGCCAGGCATTTCGTGAACACTCTGGGCGCAGTAGACAAGCCAAACGGCAATGCTGAGAATTGATAATGCTCTGTTCCTGCAAGAAATCTGAGGTATCTTCTGCAACAGTGTCTGATGTGGACATGCAGGTATGCCTCGAGGTCCAGAGCGACCAGCCAAGACCCCTTGCCCAGCATGGGAAGGAGTTGCTGTAACGTTAGCATTTTGAATTTTGGCACGATGAGAAATGTATTCAGAGTAGACAAGTCCAGTATAGGCCTCCATTTGTTTTCTTTTCTGGGAACAAGGAACAGTCGTGAGTAAAATTCCTGGCCTTGTTCCTGAGGAGGGACCTTTTCTATTGCTTTCATCTCCAACAGCTTTGAAACTTGAATGAGTGCCTCTGCCCTTTGATGATGTGGCAGGTTTGGCATGCCTTGTCTTGTTGGTAAAGAATGGTAGTGGAATTTGTAACCTTTGTCTATTAAATCCAGAATCCATTTGTCCTTGGTTAAGATATGCCAGTTTTTTGAGAATAAGGATAATTTTCCGCCTAAAGGAGCTTCTCTTTGAGCCTTGGTCGGCGGTATGAATGTCAAGTCATTGTGATTGTCCTTGTGGTGCAGCTGGACTACCTGCGCCACCTCTTTGATTTTGTGGTTGCCATTGGCGTCCCCTGTAGGAGCCTCGATATAGCCCTCTACCCCGAGCACGCCTGTTTTTTCCCCTTTGAAACTTGTCAGAGTCTGGAAAGGACCAATTCGTGGAAGGCCAATTCCTACTGAATCTGGGTGGCTGAACCTGGAGAAAATCTTTGACTGTCTGTACTGATTTAGCCTTTTCCTCAATGGACTTCAACACGTCTTGAGCATTAGCACCAAAAAGCTTATGTTTTTCCAGAGGTGCATCAAGTAGCTTTACTTTAACATGGTCTGGCAGTGGCTGTTCTTTTAACCAAGCATGTCTACGAATAACAGCCCCTGTCATAGCTGCCCTACATGAAGCCTCCAATGCATCATAACCGCACTGAAGAAAATGATTGCTAACCTGCTGAGAGTTATGAACCAGATCCTGCAATGCCTTTCTAGCTATAGGCTCAGGAGAGGCTAGTTTTTTCTGCAAATCGTCCAGTAAAAAATCCTGGTACTGAAACGTGAAAGAGACAGTTAAGTGACCTCATGGCAAGGGTGGTAGAGGTATAAACTTTTTTACCCCATCTCTCCAGGGACCTTGCTTCCCTGTCCGCTGGCAGTGGATTCTTGACGGAGGAAGTAGCCACTCCTTTGGGGCCCTGTGAAATAGTTTCTAGATCCACAGAGTGGGCCTTAAAGAGATGCTTGTGGGTGTCAGGGACCCTGTAATATCTGTCCGGCTTGACAGGGGCAGGAGGGAGAGAGTCAGGGGAAGCACAGGAGTCAGAGAAAACATCATCCAGGACATCCATAACTGGAGGGACAGCTAAAGGTCTGTGCTGGGGTAACTTAAGGAAGGTACGTAGCCTTTTCCTAGAGTCATAAAACTCCTGGCCCTGCCACTTAAAATGCTCCCTCGTGGAGTGGAGAACTTCCCCGAAGGAAAAATCCTCTGGAGGGGAGGCAGAGGGAATTGAATCCTCAGCATCCGAATCCTCATAGGCCTGGAAGGATTCATCTAGGGTATCTGAAGGCTCTGAAACCCCAGAGGCTTCATCTGAAGAGAGGTTGTCTGCCTGCTCGGTTCTAGGTCTTTTTTCTGCAGGTGGCTAAGAACCTCTGTCTGGATGAGGCCGAGACCCCCTGATAAGAGAGATTAAATCTGCAGCAAGAGACAAGATCTGTCTATCAGAAGCAGGGGCTTGAGAAGAAGGTATAGGATGGGCGTTGGCCTGGCTGGCGGCCTTAGCACGTGCAAAGGCCTTGATGGACATGGATACAGGAGGCCTAGCTGCCCCACGTGCAGGAGTAACCTTGTCCATGGGAATGGTGTCGGCTAGATCAAGAACTTCGGTTTCTGGGGGTAAATCAATAACCGGCACCGGAGTGGCCTCTGAGACCGAAGCTCATTTTAACGCTGTGTCGTCGGCCTGGAGCGGTGGAATTACCGTTTCCGAAGGGACCGAAACACTTGCGGAGGGCTTAGGAGAAATATCGGAGGAAGACGCGGGCCGGGGATGTCGGTCCCGGTCTTTGCGTTTCTTGGTCGTTTGTGCTGTCGGCTGTTCCGACGGCATGGTGAAAGCGTATGAAGCGCCAAAAAAGTCTTCGGCAAATTCTGCTCGGCGCCTGAGAGTGCGCTTATTAAAGCAAGCACAGGCAGCATAGGCTGAGACGTCGTGGTCTGGGCCCAGGCAAGGGAGGCAGTAAAAATGGAAGTCCTTATGAGGTATTTGTTTACCACAAGACAAACAATTATTAACTTTCTCAATTTGTTCTGACATCGGCTGAGGCAAGAAAAAATGTTCCCCAACGGGGTACTTAGCTTTTAGATGACTTCGGTAACTGAAAACACAGGAGCTGACCGACCGGCACTTGTGAACTGCTTCTGCTTCAGGCACTGCGCGGCAAGAAAGACTGAAGAAGATGGTGTCGG
Organism: Protopterus annectens; assembly: GCF_019279795.1. Taxonomy (NCBI): domain Eukaryota; kingdom Metazoa; phylum Chordata; order Ceratodontiformes; family Protopteridae; genus Protopterus; species Protopterus annectens. Next base: position 1,364,377,149 of record NC_056731.1, read on the forward strand.
CCGCTGCTTTTGTACTCCAGCCATTCTGACGTCGGAGAGGAGGCGACGTCGGCCGACGCCGGACCCAGACTTTGGAATCCGGCCGACCGAGGGGCTGCCTGAAGCAGGACAACCCATATGTTATGACTGCAGTTGCATTCTTGAAGGACATCTAGGGGCTGGTTAGGATGTCCTATCAGACTGCAGAGGCAAGCCCTGCCCTGGATTTGGAGAAGATAGGCAGGTGGTAATGTTTGGTAAAAGTGTGAACAGATGTCCAGGTGGCAGTCTCCAGGATGTCCCTGATGAGGAATCCTCTGAGGAAAGCTGCAGAGGTGGAGGCTGCTCTGGTGGAGTGAGTCCTGACCCCCCCTTGGGGGAGGCTTTCCTTGTTGCTTGTAGCAGAAATGGATGCAGTGTGCTATCTATTTGGAAATGGTTTGTTTGGAGATGCTTTACCCCTCTGCCTCTGCAGCAAAGCTAACCAGCAATTGATCAGACTTTCTGAAGGATTTAGTCCCGTCTATGCACATCTAGAGAGTGCAGGATCCTTTCCTCTTGTTCTGTGGGTTAGGGGAAAAAGGTGGGCAAATGAATGGATTGGTTGAGAGCCACACTGGGCACCATCTTGGGCAAAAAGGATGGGTTAGTCCTGAGGGATACCCTGTCAGCATGGAAGATGATTAAGGGTTCCACAGCCATGAATACTTGCAGCTCGGAGACCCTTCTGGCTAAAGTGATGGCCAGCAGAAAAGCTGTCCTCCAGGAGAGGTATTTTAGCTCTGTTGAAGAGGCAATTTCGAAGGGGGAAAGGGTGAGCTTTTCCAACACAAAGTTAAGGTCCCAGGCTAGGGTTAGTGCTCTTCTGGGTGGCCTCAAGTTACTAGCCCCCCTTAGGAACTGTTTAATCAGAAGGTGTGAGAAAAGTGGCTGCTCAGTGGGGAAATGAGCAGAGATAGCAGAGGCATGAATTTTAATAATGGAGAAAGAGAGACCACTGTGTAGCAGGTCAGCTAAATAATCCAGGATGAGAGGGAGGGAGGGCTGTGCCATATTGGCTCCCTTAGCCTGAATCCAGGTGCAGAACCTTTTCCATTTGTCAGCATAAGACTTTTTAGTGCTAGGGCGTCTGGCCTCACGTATAACATCTGGAACCTGTTTACTCAGGTTGGCAGACTGATCTAGGGTTAGGGAATAAGCCAAGCTGCCAAATTGAGGGTCTGCAATTGGGGATGCATGACTTTTCCTTCCCTCTGGGTCAGGAGGGTTGGAATCTGAGTGAGATGCCATGGTGGCAGTGGGGACTGACTGCACAGCAGTGGGTACCAGCGCTGGTGAGGCCAGTCTGGAGCAATATGAATTGTCCTTGTTTTTTCCTCCTTTATTTTGATCAGTACCATGGGGATGACAGGTAGTGGAGTAAAGGCATAGACCGATAGACTGACACATGGGAAGGACAGGGGCATCCACTTTCCAAGCCATGCAGTAATGCTCCCTGGTGAAGAACTTGCTGAGCTGATGGTTGGTGTGGGAGGCAAAGAGGTCGACCTTTGGGGTGCCCCATTTCTGAGTTATAAGGGTGAAGGTTATTTTGTCGAGCTGCAACTTGTGTGGGTCCAGAAGATTTCTGCTTAAGTGGTCTGCCAGAGAGTTTTTAGATCCTGGTAGGAATTGTACTAACAGGTGGAGTTGCATGGCAGTGGCTGTGTGGCAAATGGACATGGCCAGCCTGCATAGAGGGTAAGAGTGAGTCCTCCTTGCTTGTTGATATACCAGATCACAGTGGCGGTGTCCGTTTTGATCAGGAGATCCCCTGGGGAGAGAAGGGGCTTGAAAGCTGTCAAGGTGTGCTGGACAGCTATCATCTCTTTTTGGTTGATGTGCAGATGGATTTGCTGTGGGCTCCATTAGCCCTGTATGCACCTGTCATCCAGGTGTGCACCCCATGCATAGTCTGATGCATCTGTGGTGAGTGTCTGGGTGGTGGGGGGTGGTAAGAAAGGTAGTCCCTTGTTGTGGGAGCATGCTGTTGACCACCAAAGAAAGTCTTTTCTGAGGCAAGGTATCATGGGTATAAGAGTCTCCAGGTCTTGAGAGTGTTGACGCCAAATGCTTTTTAGGTACCGTAGAAATTTCCTCATATTCAGTCGGGCATATAGAAAGAGTAGAATGCAAGATGCCACGAACTCCAGAGCTTGCAGGATTTTTCTTGCAGATAACTGAGGTCTGGCGGCTAGTTGAGAGAAGCAGGCTGTCAGGAAAGTTTGCTTTTCTGGTGTAAGGAATGCCATCTGCAATGCTGTGTCCAGGCTTGCTCCCAGGAATATAATCCTTTGGGTGGGTACCTATTTGAATTTCTTTTCATTGATTGTGTATCCTAGGGAGGTTAGTAGGGACATTACAAAGGCCATGTGCCTGAGCAGCTTTTCCTGGCTGTCTGCCTGAATTAGGCAGTTGTCTAAGTATGGGTAAATCTGGATATTCCTTTGTCTGCAAAAGGCAAGGGCTGGAGCCAGACATTTTGTTTAAACTCTGGGAGCAGTAGATAAGCCAAAGGGAAGTGCAGAGAACTGAAAGTGCAGAGATCTTGCCCTGAAACTGAGATATTTCCTGCATGATTCCCTGATAGAAATGTGGAGGTAGGCCTCTTTTAGGTCTAGGGTGGCTAGCCAAGCATCCTTGGAGAACATGGGTAGCAGTTGCTGGAGGGTGAGCATTTTGAATTTTGGTATCACCAGTAAGGTGCTTAGAATGGATAGATTGAGGATGGTGTGCCAAGTGCCCTCTTTTCTGGGTACCAGATAGAGTCTGGAGTAGAAATCTTGGCCTTTCCGTTCTGCAGGAACGTGCTCTATTGCCCTCATAGAGAGCAGGGAAAGGACTTGCTTTTGCGCCTCTGCCCACTGGTCTGGAGGTAGATCTGGGAACCCTTTTGGAGTTGTTAGGTGTGGAAAGAAAATTTGTATCCCTGGAACACTATGTTGAGAACCCAGTGACCGTTGGTAATGGTGGCCCAGGTGCTTGCATGAAAGGAGAGTTTTCCTCCTAGGGGTAAGTGAAGGTGGGCAGAGGAAGGGGGTAGGGGAGGAGAGTCATTGTGAGTTCTTACCATAAGGGGGTGGCTTAGAACCCTGTAGCTGCTGTCTGGGGGGGGGGGGTCTGCTTCCACAGGGTCTAGGCTTAACTGACCTGGTGGGAGCAGGAAAGGACCAGTGCTTGGTGGGGCAATGCCTGCTGAGCCTGGGTGGTAGGACCTGTAAGAAATCCTTAACTGTCTGCATAGAGTTTGCTTTTTCTTCCATCTTTAAGACCTCTTCTGCCTTAGTGCCAAATAAGTTGTCTTTGTGCAAGGGAGCATCCAACAATTTAGATTTAACATGGTCTGGCAAGGGCTGTTCCTTAAGCCATGCATGCCTTCTAAGGACTGAACTGGTGAACGTTGCTCTGTAAGAAGCTTCTAGGGCATCAAAATCACAGTGCAAGGTGTGTTTAGTTACTTGACTTGCAGAATGCATTAACTCTTGTAACTCTTTAGATTCTGCACAAGCAGGAAAGGAAGACATTTTTTGTTTGAGGAGTTCCAGGGTATGTTGCTGAAATATTAGCACATGGAGCTGGCAATTAGTGCAATGATAGTAAGAGTAGCAGAGGTGTATACTTTTTTATCCCATCTGTCTAGTGCTCGGGAATCCCTATCTGAGGGGTGGGATTCTTAGCAGAGGTTGCTTTAATTCCTTTAGGCCCTTGAGAAATTACCTCAGGGTCAGCAGTAGGGTTTTTAAAAAGAAATTTGTGTGAGTCAGGGACTCTGTTGCTCCTGGGGGCTCCTGTTCCTGCTTCCTTGGGGCTTATTGGAGCTCCTGACATCACTAGCTGGTCAGTGAACCAGTACAGTTAAGAGATTCTGTTGTGTATGTTACACAGGAGCAACCGGCTGGAGGAAGTTACAACAATATTGTCAATAATTTAAAAATATTAGACGTTAAATAGACATTTGTAAAAAACTTCAGCTAGAGATCACTTACTTCTCTGAATGCACTAAGAGTAATATAGTCCCATATGGACTGCGATCTTGGCAATTTCTAACAGGTCTTGAAACAGGGTCCACTTTTCATACAGAATTAATAGACCTGTTCAACAGACACAGACTTGAACTGTTGAATTTGATGTCTAAACACTACAAAAATACTGTAGATAACCTATCAGATGAAATAACGGAGTTGGACAATACCATAAAGTCCAACCCCAATTTTAGCTGTTATCAATATGACTACAAAAGAATTTTCACTAGCATTGAACAACTTAAAAAAATAAGTGAAACCAAAATTAAAAAATTAAAATGAGACCAAATGGATTACTCTAACAAAGCTGCATATCCAAATCCACCGAGTTGCCAGATTGAACAGGAACAGATTTGTGAACACCCCTTTAGAACAAGTGTACAATAGTTCAACCCAGGAGGCAACATCAGCAGTTACTCCATCGACGAGCAGAGACGGAAGGAATGAATACAACACTATGCAGTCCAACAATAACGTGAAAACCAGTAAGGTTCCTAATAACAATAACTTTAAAGGTTCATATGCACAAAAACTGAAATCCTCACATCAAAATTTTCAAGCCCCAAGGAATCAAAATCACAATCTGGAGAGAACAAACAACGAGCACACATACAATACCAGGGGCAAAGCCAAACAGAAAAGGTGATGGCTGATAAGGAAATACTATTAACTGAGGAAAACCAACAGCTAATACAGTTTGAGCAACAGGGACAAGTGAACATAGGGAAGGTAATGTTGGACAATTTGGAAAATAATGAAAACGGACAATGTTTAAATAGTACACAATGCCATATTTTACTTAACAGTGATGCTGACTTTAAAATATATAATGATACCGATATATATAAGAATTGATAAAGAATGGACTGAGTTAATGTCTATAAATACTTGTCTTTCTTGCCTGGCCATCATATGAACGTAGCAAACACCTTACTAGATTTGAAATGTTTTATTAGGAAACTGAACTTTACAATGCTATTAGAAAATTCACAAAATACAGTTACAAATTTAAGAATTCCTAGTTTGTACAACCCACCTACCCACCCTACTTTAATGTTGTTTGAGAAAGTTTGTGAATTGGACATACGAATGTTAAATAATAACAATGTGAAAAAAGTCAAGAATGTGGAGAGAAATTAACTTCAGATATTGAATGGCTACAGACACCTTCCCATTAGAGTAATAAAACCAGATTGGGGGGGGGGGGCTGGTGGTCATGGACACTGATTAACTACAATACTAAGATGAAAGCATTACTAATTGAGCCCACATATGAGAAAATAAGTGTGAATGAGCTGAATGCAGCTTATGTTATGTTGTGTCTTTTCGGCTTTTCCTGGTTAGGGGGCGCCACACCGGAACTCCGGTCTGCTAATGAATGGCAGTAGATTTTTATGTGCCAAGTTGCCGGCCCTGACGCACAACCTTCAACGAAGGTACACCTATTTACGCATGCCTCCACACAGAAGATGCTCTAGCTGAGAATCGAACAGGACAACGTCTTTCTGTGAGGCGACAATGCTACCACAGCACCACTACCGCAGTGATAGCTAAATGCAGCTTGTAGATTAGTTAAGTCTCACTTTAATGACATGTTCATTCAGTCCACAGTAGATGTTTGCACATTTAGTTACATGACCACACTAGGGTTATCTAAACTATATAAAAGTATAGATAATCCCCTGATGTGTGTATTAGTAGACGCAAGACAGTCTCTTACATGTGCAAGCGCAAAGGTAGTAGATTTGATTCTTAAGAAATATATCAAAAATGAAAAACAAATATGTCATGATTCATGGACATTTCTAGAGGACCTAACAACTTAGAATTTACCAAAGATTACAATTTTCTTACTATCAACATTAGAGATTTATATACCTCAATACACCATTTAAAGGGAATTGAATGGGTGTCAGCGCACATGAGGAAAATGTGGGGTAACAGAGAGGAAATTAAACTTATTGAAGAACTATTGGACATCATTTTGTTTTATAGTTTTGTTTCATTTGATAATGAAGTCTACCATCAGAAAATCGGGGTAGCAATGGGTTCCCCTTGTGGTGCAAGTTTTGCGAACATGGTACTAGCATACTGGGAAAATGAACTCATTTTTAACAAAATTAATATTAGAACCCAAATACATTACTACACCCGATTTTTGGATGATATTTTTATCATTTTGAACGGAGATTGTAAAGCTGCTGACAAGTTAATACAATACTTAAATGATACAACAGGATTTTTATTCTTTACTAGTAACTTTAACACAGAAATTATAACATATCTGGATGTAGACCTGACAAAGGATAGAAGTCTGTTAGGTTACAGAGCAAAGATTCACAGAAAATCAACGTACTCAAATACCTTCTTTCACTTTACCAGTTCTCACCCGTACCAACAGGAAAAATCAGTTATTAAGGGACAACTGGTAAGAGCTGCAAAAATGGTAACTTTAGGGAATGATTTCGAGAATGAGTGTGAAAATTTGAAATCTATGTTCTTAAAAAGAGGCTATCCAAGCGGCCTACTAACAGATTTGATTAAGGAAGTTCAAAATAAAAGGAATTCAGGTATATACCAACCAATTCTAAAGATAGCAATATCCAGAAGAACACCTGAAGAGATGTTTACACCTTTAATGGTATTAGAAACACCTGACGTTAACAGGTTAAATAGTAATGGTGAGAATGGTACTAACACAGTGGTTACTTACATTAGTCTCATCACTAGTTACAGTTTACAAGCAAGAGAAAGCAAAAGAATTGTACAGAAAAATTGGTCTCTGATGAGTTCAGAGAGAGAAATTATAAAGAAAATAGGTGAACAACCAACCATTATTTTCAGGAGGGGACCTAACTTTGAAAAATTACATAGAAAGCCCATTAGTCAGTTTGACACAGAACATAGGGATGTTTAAATGTGAAAAGTGTAACTACTGTAAGTACATAGAGACAGGTAGTAAATGGCACATTCAATACAACACATACCACTTAAAGAAGAAATACAATTGTAATTCTAAATTAGTGGTATACCTAGCTCAGTGTCAGTCCTGCCCCACCTTTTACATCGGAAAAATGAACGGAAACTAAAGCAACATATATGGAACAAAACTTGTCAAGGCA